>NC_073302.1:263786103-264086198 GCF_027595985.1 Sorex araneus | reverse complement strand
ATAGTAAGGTATATTACCTTATGCTTACCTTGCACACTGCCAACATGGGGTCAATCCCCAATACCCCTGCACGAATAATCCTGAGCACAGATACAGAAATAAACCCTGAAAACCACCAAGTTTGCCACCACCCAAAACACAAACCACACAAAGATACATTTTGTCCTCTTTATTCTTCACTCAATTTCTTCTTTAAACAACTTGGTATACTGCTATATTAGAAACAAGAATGCATTGTTATGATACTTGACTAAATCACAATGTACTTGAAATAGTTTTGTGTTTTGTTGAAAATTATAAAAATATAGAAATGTATACTTTGATTCTAATTATCAAGGAAAACCTTTTACCCCATCTATCAAGAATAATGTAAATTAAAATTTAGTTAATTTGGTATATTGCAAACTTCAAACCTCATTTTTGATCATTAAGCACCTAATTTCCAAAAAAAGCTGTCAGTGTATTATTTAAAATTATGATATTCCTATCAATATTTACTAAAATAGCAGTTATAGAAATCTAAGCCTTCTACATTCAGATAGACATTCATAATTTTAATAAGGAGAATTCTAGCTCTTTAAAACCATAACTGGAACAAAACAAGGCCCCTCACTTTGGTCTGCACCTCAATGTATTTTGATTCAAGAAAACATCATTTTGTATTGCATGTCACAGCAACACATGTATATCATGTTGCTGAGGCACTACACCACTCCAAGAAAGAAGCCTGTGGTGATTCATTCTAACCTGCTAAGTGAGAAGAACAACTGAACTGTGCCAATTCTCAAGAACGCAGTGTAACTTCAAATGAGGGTCCTGAAAGTTATAAACCACAGATGCCCTAAAGGAGCAGCAACTGAATTAGAGAGGACATCTGCTGTAGCAATCATTTAAACTTAGAAAATCGCATAGCCTATTAGGTAAATAAATCATGGATTTATGTCTAAGCTAAAGAAAAAATTATTTTTCAATGACTGTGTACTTTTTGCATTATTTTGAAAACTACTTTTCTGGGTCAAAGAGTTATTCTGTCAATAGCTTGCTTGTCTTACATATGGCCAACCTATTTTTGATATCTGTTACTGCACATAGTCCCCTGACCACTGCCAGGAGTAAGCTCTAAGCAAGGAGTCAGGAGTAAGCTATGAGCATAGCTGGGTGTGGCTCCCAAACAAAACAGATAAACAAGCAAAAGATGTTTGGCAATATTTTCTTCAAAATTTCTCTTTTGCTTGTTAATACTAACAATCAAATTGAAAAAAAATATATTAAAATTTGACCCTTAACTTTTATTAAAATTTGTCATGTTAATTTATCTTTATTAATTTCAATTTTTTGAACATTTTTATTGATGTGCTGGAATTTATGATACTTTAATTTCTCTTTTTTATGCCTACATCATCAAAGCCATCCGCAGAGAGCCCAGATTCCCTTCACCCATATCCAAATGGCCCCTCACATGCCACCTCTCTTCGCAGGTCAACTCACTTTTAGTGACAAAACCTCCAATTCTTTGGCCATTTTTCATTATTTTATTATGTTCTTCATATTCCACATTTGAGAGATTTTTAAAAAAATATTTTTGAAGGTGATGACATGTATACTTATATGTAGATGGTAAAACTCCTGAAATTCCACACAATTGAAAATAAATTTTGTGTTTTTTTATATTTTATTTTATTTTTGTAAAGCAGTTCACAATATTTGGTTACATTTAATATTTTTGGAACACCAATCCCACCACCATTACATCTTCCCACCACCATATTTCGGATGTTTCCATCCTCGACTTCAACCACTGGCCCAAAGCAGAACTGAAATAACATATTTTGTATTGTTTGTGGTGAATACACTGCTGAAAATGATCCAGAAAAGTTACGTTAGAAGAAAGTATGTGAAGGTTGTTGTATTTCACCAAAATGCCATTGAGCCCTTCTATAAAAGATTAGTAATATGTGGTTAAAGATTAAGCCTTGTGTGTGTACATATGTATATTTTATAGATATATAAAATATATGTATAAAATATATTTATATTATATAAATATATATAAATAAACACATATATTGTATATTATATATATTTATATTTTATACATAAAATATATATAAGAGAGTCTCTTGCCTGCATGCCTGGCTGTCTTCCCAGGGGCTTCTCAGAGGGGATGGGCTCGAGCTTCCCTCCCGACCCCGAGCAGAGCTCCCGGCGGCCGAACACCACCGGAACCTAGCTACAGCCATGGTGGAGGCTCCTCTCTACACGTTCAAACAGGCCTCATGCATGAAGGTACCGGCAGAGGAACCCAGGTGTGTGTGATCCCATCAACGGCCAACATCCAGAGAGAGAATTAAAAGCAAGCTCTCAGAAGCGTGTGGCTGCTTATCTTTCACCTACTTCTCCCTCTAGGAGAAACTGGCAATCTTCTGAGAGTTTCCTGCCCCCATGGGACAGCCTTGCAAGCTTCCCATGCTGTATTCATATGCAAAATCCAGTAACAAGCTTGATCTGATTCCCCTGACCCTGAAGAGCCCCCAGTGCAACATCATTAGGAGGGCAGAGTCGAGATAGACTTCTAAGATCTCAGGGAACGAACAAAATGAGATGTTACTGAGCCCACCTGAAAAATCGGTGATTAACGGGATATTGTGATTTTGTGATTGTGATATATAAAATATTATATATATTATATATACATATTTATATATGTATATATGTGAAAATATATTTCTCTCTAAGATTGGTGGTCTTCTACTTTTTAAACCCCATCAAATGTGGTGTGCTACTCTTGGAATATTAGTGGTGTGAGGCATAAGATGTCCTGGAATACATTCACTCAGGGGTGAGGCCCATATGAGCATGTGGAGAGTGGCCATGAGCCTGGCAGCGGTTGAGTTTTGGAGATTTTTGGCCAAATGGGCTGGGTCCCTTGGGGTGCGGAGGGGCCTCACCAGAACCCTTCTGGTTTTCCCTGAATGAAATAGCCTGGTGCAGGGTCCGGTGGCATGGCTATGGTGAGTCAAAAGTCAGTTTTGTTATTTATTTTCAAAAAATATCTTTCTCTTTTTTGTAGGTATGTGAATTTAAAAAATATTAACATGATTAATTCTATGATATTACATCTAAAAATGCGTGTGAATTAGGTAAAGTCTACAAATATATAATTTATAATAGAGAGGAGAATTAATAAAATTTTAAGGTAAACTCTGAATAGCCTTATAAAAATATAAAAGTGTGCTTTATTGTAAAAAGGTTTTATTCTAATAGGCTTCATGTTAGAAAATGTTATACATCATGCTTAAGCATCTGCATTAATTAATAATATATTGCTATGAGAATCCTTATAGATACAACACAATTACCTAAGTAGAACACTCAATATAAATGAAACATTACTTAATTCTTAACATCGTATAAAATCTACTAGCAAATCAGGGACACATAAACATTTTTTTTTTATCTTATAGAGGTTGACCATAAAGAGTATGTATAGATGCCATGTTCATTGGCAAAGTGCTGTGAAGTTTATCTTTTCTTTTAAAGAAGCTCCTCAAACACTTCTTGTAGAATTGGTTTCAGGACTGAGACTGCTCTAAGCTATTAATGAAGCTCTATCTATGAAGCTCCGTACTGTTCCTTTAAACCTGAATGATATGGTGCAATAGAGTACTTTTTTACGAAATCCCACCAATGTCTTCAGGCTCATAGACTTGCATTTGATAGGTCTGCTCTGAACTTTAAGTTTTGTTTTCGTTTCTATTTTTATTATTTTTGGCTTTTTGGGTCACACCCAGAGATGCTCAGGGGTTACTCCTGACTCTGCACTGAAGAATCACTTCTGGCAGTGCTGGGAGACCATACGGGATGCCGGAGATGGAACCTCAGTCAGCTGCATGCAAGACAAATCCCTACCCACTGTACTATCAGTCAGGCCCAAAGGGATTTCTTTTTCATGTAACTTTTTTTTGTTTGTTTGTTCATTTTTTGATGTTGCTGCTTTCAATATTCTGCCTCTATCTTTGGCATTTGTCATTCTGATTATAATGATTTTGCTAACAAGACCTATTTGCCCTGGGGCTTCTCTAGCCTCTTGAATCTCAGTGTTCACACTCCTCAATTCTAGGAAATTCTAGCTGCGATTTTTTTTAACTAGTGGTTCTTCATTGAATTTGCCTTTCTGTCCTCCAGGATCACCAAAGATTTGGGTTTTTTTCCCTTTTCATCATCTTTTATTTATTTTTTATTTTTTAATTAGTGAATCACCATGAGGGTACAGTAACAGTTTTGCACATTTTCATACTTGTGTTTTCCTCATACAATGTTCAAGCACCCATCCCTCCACCAGTGTCCATTCTCCACCACCAGTGAATCCAGTATCTTTCCCTCCTCATCCCACCCACTCTCACCCCTCCCCCCTGCCTCTGTGGCAGGGCATTCCCTTTTGTTCTACCTCTCATTTTGGGTGCTGTGGTCTGTAATAGAGGTATTGAGTGGCCATCGTGTTCAATCTATAATCTACTTTCAGCACTCATCTCCCCTCCCGAGCAGGTCCTCCAACTACAGTTTATTTAATGTTCCCTTCTCTATCTGAACTGCCTTTTCCCCCAGCATGTGAGGCCAGCTTCCAAGCCATGGAGCCCACCTCCTGGTACTTATTTCTACTATTCTTGGATGTTATTCTCCTACTCTGTTATTTTATATTTTACAGATGACATATAAGTGCAGATGTCATTTTGACTGTATTTTTTGCTTCTCCGGGATATATTCCCAGAAGTGGTATTGCTGGGTCAAATGGGAGCTCAATTTCTAATTTTTTGAGGAGCGTCCATATTGTTATCCCGAAGAAATGAACAGAAACCTTCCCAAAGAAGAAATACAAATTGCCAAAAGGCACATGAAAAATGCTCTTCATCACTAATCATCAGGGAGATGCAGATCAAAACAACTATAAGATACCACCTCACACCACAAAGAATGGCACACATCCAAAAGAACAAAAGCAACCACTGTTGGAGGGGATGTGGGGAGAAAGGGACCCTTCTACACTGTTGGTGGGAATGCCGACTGGTTCAACCAATGGTTCTTAAATATTGTTCCTCTTGACCTTATCCCATAGTTTTCTGTCTCATTTTCATTCAAATGGTTTCCCATCTTCTGTTGTTTTCTAGAGGTTTCCTGCTTCTCCTCTTGCCGTTTCTTAGCCTGGTGTTATTCTTCTTCTTAGACCATCTGCTGTGTTTTTTATATCACCAGCCATGCTTTTCACGTCTTCATTTCATTCCCTTCTTAATATAGTTTCCTCATTCCTTCTCCTATACTTTCTTGTGATTTGCTGACTGCCTGCATATCATTTCTGTGAGTTCATTAATCATCTTTAATATTTCATCCTTCGTATGATGCACTTCAAAGTCACCTTGATTGTTTGCAGGACTGGTTGGTACTGGTAGACCCTTCCATGTCATTGTTGTCCTTCATTGTCTTGGAGAGCTGTTACACAACTTCCCTGTTTGCTGTGTTTCTGCTGTGCAGAGGGTGAATCTTTGAAGTTCATCAACTGGGAGTCTCTGAGGGACTAGATTGGGAGTTACTCTTCCCCCCTCGCCCCCAACTTTGACCGTCTTCACCTATTGACACGAAGTATAACTGTAAGCTCTGTGAAATGTGATGAGTGAAGCTGTGAGCGGTGATGAGTAGATGTGCCATGGTACTGTTCAGAAATGTGGAGGTGGTTAGCTGAGAAGATGGTACAGGAGGTCAGGTATTGAGGCAGCCCAGACCTAGCTAGAGGAGTGAATTTTCTCCCAGATTGAAAAGGCCCCAAGGATGTCATCTGTAGGGTAACTGTACCTGGTTGTTGGTTGAGAAATAGAATTTCAGGAGAAGTGGAGGAGGCCTCTGAGAAGGTGCTATGACCTTATTTTTAAATGTAAAAATCTAAGTGATGATTACTGTCTATCATTAAATTAAATAAAGATTATTCATATAAAAATTTCCCCAGAATCATGCTATTGCATTAAAATTTTTTCCCTTCTATTTACTGGACTCTTGAATAATGAGAGAAAAAAGAAATCCTTAGATCTAAAACACTTGGAAAAAGAAAAACTAATGCAATAAATTAACCAAGTGATATTTTAGGACACTAGTTGGTAAATATATTTATCAGCAGCATCTAGTTTTATATCTAAATATACAGAGATTTCAGCATAAGTAATACATATTAGTCTATCAGTATACTGTCTGTGGTATTTGAGACCTAGTTAGCATTTTTATTGGACTCCTGTGTTAACATTTGCAGAAATGGACTGTTATTAATTACCAATTTAAATCCATACTTTGATACCATGGGTCACTATTAAATGGGTCATTTCAGCAGTAATAGCTCTTACTAAAAGCAATACTTCAATTTCAGCAGATTTCAGTGTTAATAATTAAAGTGTGCATGTACCACAACCTATTTGTCATGGTAACTAGACAGCATAAGACATTAACATGATTCCCTCTTGATGAAAGACACCATTCCATTCCACTGTCATTTTCAAAAGCACTTCACTTCTCTTAATCTTGTCTAATTAAAGGAAACTGGTTATTTGCTTGTCATGTAAAAATAATAATTTCATATCTTAACAGTAATCTGGGGAGGTATGATGGCTAAATTTGCTAGTTGACTCTGTAGGAAATATTGCATATAATTTATTATCTTTTTGTTAGTTCTGCAAAACCTACTAGCACTGGCATCATTAGCAACTAAGAGTATTCCTCTGTGCATATTCATCTTTAAGAAATCTCAAATGTAAAATGTGAAAATTTCTTTCTCTTCAGCTCTTATTTTCTTACAGCCTACCTTGTACCCCAAAGAGATAACTAGCAAACTTAAGCAGCAGGCGAGGCAATAGCATCTTTGAGACTATAGTTTTGTCTTTATTAGCCTAACTATGGAATCTGACCAAAATTGCCTATGTTCTTTGCATTAAAGTTTTCTCTCCAGTAAAGGATACACCTTTCTCCTTCTGGCTTTGGAATTTTATAATATTATTTAAACTCCAAATGAAAGCTGAAAACAAAAATAATCTTAACTCCAGAAAATGTTATTGAATTTAACTTGATAAAAATTATCATGTAAGTATATGAATACGCATTTGCGATCTCAGATGTGTTAGCATATTATTAAAAAGAAGAAGATGTACAATATTTAAAATCAATTATATTTTAAAATATATGCTTAGCATCATAGGTAAAGCATAGAAAACTATGAGTGGTAGGTAATTTAGAAATAGGAGCAGTTCATCTCTGCAAATTTACACTCCAAGCTCTTTGTAGAGAAGATTTTTTTTTCTTTTTAGTTCTAAACTCTACCCTCTTGATACCTGGAATTCAACTCTAATTGTTACAGCCACACACACACACACACACATACACACACACAGCATGCACACCATAAAAACGCATCTCTCTCTTTTTCTTTTTATATAAAGATATATAGATAGATAGCTAGACACATATTTTAAAATACTGCTTTGGCTGTACATTTTTAAAAATTTTATTTTCTAATTGATATTTTATTAGAACTATTATGGAAAATTATATTTTGTTTTATAATAAATATATTTGAATATTACTTTATGGCATAGCTCTCAAGCAATCAAATATACATAACTCTTTAATTATATATTATCTATAATGAAGTTTTTAATAAAATTCCAAAATTTAGAAATCCTGTCTTATCTATACTAGGAGGCAAATATAAGACTGTTAAATTGTACCTGCTTGTAGTCAAAGAAGGGAGTGTTTTTTTTTTTTTCTATCTGCTCTCATTACCTGACTTAATTCCTAACCAAATTACAATTTCCTTCATATATTGATTCTTCCTCTTCTTATCCATGTGCCTCACTGAAAGCTGATGCAAACACAACCTTCGGGATTTATTCTAGTTCTCTAAAATAGGGCTTCTCAGACTCAACTTTTAAAACTAGATACTTTTGGTGGAGAGCAGGCGTGCCTTAAGATTTATTGTACTTCTTAGGTTATTCAGCAGTAGTTCTAAACTCTACCCTCTTGATACCTGAAATTCAACTCTAATTGTTACAGCCAAATTTTTTTCTCCAAATATTATCAGATGTCTCCCTGAGGAAAAAACTGAAATGCAAATCGCAAATAGAAGAAAATTATATTGCCATCAGTATTGGCTAAGAAATGGATTATGAGATTCAAGCAAACATATTGCACGAATAAGAATGAACATTTCTAAGACACTATGTCTGATGAAGGTATCTCATGATGTTCTTCCTCTAAATATTGTAATGTCAAATTATGGTTCCTGGAAATAAAACAGCCTTATTTATGTAAATCTGAAATGGAAGTCAAGGAAAAGGAAGTAAAATTGTATACATGAAGATCCCAAACTGTTGAAGCAATTGTCATTTAATGAATTAGCTATCTTTGAAGTCTTTCATCTGATTTCAACTGAGAAAAAAATTGTATATTTACCGACGAAGTGAGCATAAACAGCTGGTTTTTGATTTAAAAATAAATTAAATTAAATGGTACAATAAGGAAATATTATAAAATTTATATTAGGTTTGAGGACCTCTTTACAGCTATTTTTTTGGTCTCTGATTATTTAGATTTTAAATTTAGATTATTTAGATTTAGATTTTAAAACTCTGTATCAAGACTAGTCTCAGTTTATTTCAATTTCTCAGATTTAAACAAATATAATAGTTTTCTAAAAATTAAGAAGATTAACAATAATATAAAAATTCAAGACTTACATATTATTAATTTATAAATCTCTGTAAAAAATCTGAAAGACTAATTAGGAGATAATGTAATATTTACCCACAAAATGCAGGTGATATTTGTCTTCCACACTTTTGATTATTTTTGCCATATTTCATCTATTTTCAATCTGACTTCAAGGTTTGCAGCACACATTTTTGAATTAGTTCTAAAACATATTGTTGAGATTCAGATATATCACAAGCTATTCTACTGTAGCAACATGAATCATAGCTCTTCATGGTCTCTAATCTCAAAAAATGAATTTTGAGGAAGAAGAAATTCCCCATCTCTTGAGTAAATTGTGACCTTTCACTTAAAAGAAACACTGTCCTCCATACAATATTGTTAAATTTCTTTACTTCAGATGAATAAAGGCCAGAAAAATTGCTCTATTTCTTCCCACATGAGCCTAGTAAAGTTTTGTATGTACCTATAGATTAGTTTTATTTTATTGTATTGCCTTATATATAATACTTTTTTTATAAAAGCAAGCTGATACATCAACATGACTCAGGAACCTAACATGAAATCACAATAATGTGTAATTTAATATCCCAAATACTTTCTTCAAACATTACATTAAATAAATGTGTAAAAGCTAGGTATATTCACATAGAAGACCAAACCAATATAATGGACTGGATTTATTTTTAATGTTTTGCTGTAAAGTTTTTATGAAGATAATACTTCTCAAGAATTAGCAGAGCTAATGATTGTAGCTTATAACTTTTCCCTATTGCTTTGGGCTATTTGTAGATACTTCTTCAGCAATGATTAAAGTGCTAACTTTTTAGTGAATCCATTAAGGAGAAAGTGACTAATTATGAGCATTAATGGTAAAACTTATGGGAAAGACAATGTATTTAATTGTAGCACTGTAGCACTGTCATCCCTTTGTTCATAGATTTGCTCGAGCAGGCACCAGTAACATCTCCAATGTGAGATTTGTTGTTACTGTTTTTGGCATATCAAATACACCACAGGTAACTTGCCAGGCTCTGCCATGTGGGCGGGATACTCTTAGTAGCTTGCTGGGCTCTCCAAGATGGATGGTGGAATCAAATCCCGGTTGGCTGCATGCAAGGCAAACACCCTACCCGCTCTCCAGCCCATATTCAGAGAATGTCTGCCAAGGCTATAATATAAAATAAATTAATGTAACGTGTAAGAGAGAATAAAACATATCCATAGAGAAGAAACACATTATTATCTTTGAAAACAGTAAAGAAATTGAATAAGAAATTGAACAAAAAATGTAATTGTTCTACTCAATAATGTCACCTAGAAGAGCCTGCTCTCATAGCTCATTCCCACACATAACCTACATTCTCTGTTGTCTACCACTGTAGTCGTTTATTCATCACGTCTCCATGATAACGTTTTCTCCACTTTCTCTTTCAACTCACACAAAAGTTTTATTAATTATTTAGTCTAAAATTCATCCTACATTCTATAACCCTCCATTTTTCTGCTTCCTTATTATATACTCTACTATGCAATTAGAAAGACCTGCCATAAGAGTCTTCGAGACTGTTGAGGTCAGAGATATAGTACAGAGGGTAAGGCACTTGTCTTCATACAAATGACTAGAGTTCAATTTCCAGAATCCCATATGGTCCCCTCAATGTTCCCTCTGGTCACCGTCAAAAGTAAGTAAGCCCTGAGTACTCCTGGGTATGGCTCAAAAGAAAAAAAAGGTCTTTTAGATCATAAAACCTGTGCTGTGATCAAAAGCACACCCAAAATTTAGCACAATATTGAGACATACCATTTTGTCAGAAAAGACTTTGCAATTAAAAAATCAGTTTTTATGACATATCATGTTAATATGTTATGATTGTAGCAGTGATGTTGGAGAGAATATAATAACCTTCAAAATATAAAAAGACTCAGTGAGTAACCCCTAAAAACTCTATCCAGGGTCAAAAGGATAGCACATATGAGTTTGAATGCTACTTCACACAAGTTCTTCCCTGGTTTGAATACATGTAGCAAGACTGATCTTAACAGCTCTTCCCTTTGTTCCCGGGAAACTGCCATCTGCGACCCTTGCAACTCAAGAGTTTCCAGCTACAACAACGCCAAGTGTGTTTGATTGCTGCAACTAAACTCAGGGTGTGCTTCTAACAATCATCTAACTGTGGTATGTGAGCACCACAGCCTCGAGGTGTGGCCCCACTCCGTGCAACAAAGGGTGTGAGAACAACAATGTGTCACAGACTGAAAAGTGTGAGCACGGTAGCCCCAGAGATTGTGACTACTCATCAGCACATTAACAGCCATGAAGGACAGGAAAAGTAGAGTAGAGGGGAGGAAAAGCTTCATTACAAGAAAAAAGAATTGTGATTTTATATGAAAATATATGCTCATCAAAATTATGGTGGTAGTTATTTGCCATATGTATACTATGTATGGTATATACCATTTGTATACTACATATGGTATATAAGTATATATAATAATTAGATTTAAGCTTGTGTCTGGGCTGGAGCAATAGCAAAGCGGGTATCTCTATGCCTTTCACATGGGCGACCCAGGTTCAATTCTTCTGTCCCTCTCAGAGAGCCCTTCAAGCTACCGAGAGTATCTCGCCTGCATGGCAGAGCCTGGCAAGCTACCCGTGGCATATTCATATGCCAAAAACAGTAACAACAAGTCCCACAATGGAGAGGTTACTGGTGCCTGCTCGAGCAAATCAATGAACAACGAGATGACAGTGACAGTGAAGCTAGTGTCTAGTTTATGTGTTCACAACATTACTAGTCTTTAACTATTTCCATCAACTGCAAAAATAAAAACAAAAACTAGTAATACTGGAATTGATAGAAATAATATCTATCAATTGATCCCCCAAATAGCCGAAGACTAATAATGTTATGAGTGCATCTCTGGATAAAGATCACAAGAAATACATGCAGTATTACTAAAAAATAAAAAATGAAAATAGAAAACCACATAATCATATGATATAACATTGATAATTTTGGGCAAGGCAGCTATGTTTGAAAGTAAAATATACTTAATTTAAATTATGATAAGAAAATAATACAGGAAGCATTAATAAGATATACATTGTTTTTTCTTAGTGAGAATTAAGCTCATTCATTAAATAGACACAAAATATAAAAAAGTAAAAATCCATTTCATTTAAAAATTTGGTTCATATTACAAGTGAATTTTTTCACAATTGCTGTTATAAGTCTTAGATGTCTGAAGAATTTCATTTGTTTATGACTGCCAAGTAATATGCCACATTTATTCTTGTTATATATAAAGAATACTTAATTATATCATGTTGCATATTTGCCAAGTTAATAGCAATAAAGAAATATCCTTTGTTTATTCTTAATTTTGTTACCATTTCCCAAACTAGATTTCTTTGT
The DNA here is from genome assembly GCF_027595985.1 of Sorex araneus. NCBI lineage: Eukaryota > Metazoa > Chordata > Mammalia > Eulipotyphla > Soricidae > Sorex > Sorex araneus. The sequence continues at coordinate 264,074,040 of NC_073302.1, read as the reverse complement.
AAACTGCATTTTGAATGTATCTTGTTGGTAGATTGTATTAGATTTTTATAAGTTACTGCAATGATGATATATGGCATTGAGATATTAATTGCATTTTAATTTGGATGCTCTTAAATATCACTCAACAACATTGTTACATTAGCAACTTTACTTCATTAATATTTTAAAAAGAACATACAGGGCTAGGGAAATAGTTCAAACTTGGAGTTTCTGCCTTACACACAGAGGCCCTAATTCAGTGCAGGGATTGCATGTCCTACACAGCCAGGTATTAGAATGGAGGATCCAAACTGCCATTGAGTATTGCCGTGGTTGTTTCTAATACATCCAGAATGATGCTGGTAACCCTAGGCCTGCTTAGACAGGAATTTCTCAGTAGCATTGGACCTCCGAACTTACCATCATTCCTGCACAGACAGGTTGAATATCATGAGATTAGTCTCTGGATCCCTGGAGCATTGCTGGGGAAGCTCACTCCTTAAAACAGAATACACAAGGAAGAGAAGTAAGATGATTAGAACATATATCTCATTAAACATAGACGATATTGATGCAAAATCCAGTTTTCGCAATAACTAAGAAAAGTTTCAGTAACACAGTAAGATAGAGGAATTATAGATAGCTAACAAATCCATGTTCTTCTTTTAATTTTCACTTTAATAAAAATATGTCGTATAATGTTTGAAGATAATTTTAAGGGCTTATTGTTCTGCTGAAGGCACCAAAATTAAATAAAACGTAACAGTTATTCTCTTATACTGTATATCATGGTCACTGTCACTGTCATCCCATTGCTCATCGATTTTCTCCAGCGGACACCAGTAATGTCTCTCATTGTGAGACTTATTGTTACTGTTTTTGGCACACCTAATACTCCATGGGTAGCCTGCCAGGCTCTGCCGTGCGGGCGAGATACTCTCGGTAGCTTGCTGGGTTCTCCGAGTGGGGCAGAGGAATCGAAGAAGGGTTGGCTGAGTGAAAGGCAAATGCCCTACTGCTGTGCTATCACTCCAGCCCCATATATCATGGTAGCAATAAAATTCATTGTTCCCATTAACCCAATGTTTTTAGGAGATTTAATGAAGGGATGTATCAGTATTTTATTATTTTTATTTTTTCTTCCACTCATATTCTTTTATTAATCTTGTATAGTTATAGTAGTTATCACGCTTAATATTCAGTATTAATGACAAAAATCATTATAAGCTCAAAATTGCTACCTTCTGAAATGAAGCTGTATTTTCTGATTGGGTTACTCTAGAATCTTTCTGAAAGAGAGCACAGCACTCATAGAGGACTTATAAAATTTTATTCTGTTGTTTTTGTTTTGTTTTAGGCAAGGAATATCACTATCACACTTAAATTAATTTTCAGATAAGACAGCAAATTTGACTAATTGTTTATAAGTAGTTCTATATACTTTTGCTATATTTCCTAAGTATTAGTAAACTATAAAGAGTTAAACTGTTTTCTTTTCTTTTCTTTTCATTTTGAATGGAACGCTTGATAATTTGTATCACCCTTGCACAGGGCCCTGTGTGCAAGTCTCCTTGTACTAGTACTCCTGTATTAGTCTCCTCGGTATTATTCAAATTTTAATATATATTCAATGAATACAGCACAAGATTTCAAGTATTACTGAAATATAATATAATTACACAAGAAAAGAAGCAAAGTACAAAAATATAGGTGATAGCAGAACAATGAAGATTTGATTACCAATTGAAAGTAATTATCCATTACAAAAATAGTGAAACTTTATTTTAATTTCTTCAATTTCCTTTCCAATTAAGGAAAATTAATTTTCCTTAATTTTAATTTAGAAAGATTTAATTAATTTTCCTTAATTTTAATTTCTTAAATATCCTTTCCAATTAAGGAAAATCTCTGAAAAATTACTATGCCATAATTATCAGCGAAGTCATAAGAAAAATAAAGTAAAACTAAATAATTGCCTAGAATCCCACAGATTGATGTCAATTTAAGAATGCAATAAAAGATTAGTTTCAAATATAACTTCAAACTTTGCTCTCTCTCTCTCTCTCTCTGTATCTCTCTCTCTCTCTCTCTCTCTTTCTCTCTCCTTGTGCTTGATGGATAGGGAGTAGTGGAACTGCTGGCAAGGGGAACTGTAGGCTCATCTCTTGTTGTCAAGGGGAAACCATGGCTTCCTCTTTCAATGCCTATAAGACTGACTAGAGGTCCTGGGAGCATCTCAAAGAGTTTGATTGTTCCTTTTCCTTTGCACTACATTAGACTTGGCAGAGTTTCCTGCCCTTGCACCTGGCTTTCTTCACTGGGGCTCCATCAGAGAGGGGAGTGAATTGGTCTCCCTACCTACCCCGGAGTCCCAGCAGCTGAAGACCTCCAGAACCTAGCAACAGCTATGCTCAAGGCCACTCTCCACACGCTCGGAAGAGCCTCACACACGAAGGAACTGGCAGAGAACCCAGGTGTGTGGGACCCGGGACTGAGATCTCCAAGCCTGCTTGGATCAGAACTGGGCTTTCTCTACTCAGATCCCCCATTTTCCAGTAGCTTGGCAACTACACCCACAAACTGCCTCCAGCAATGGACCTTTACCTAGGTAGAAGCCCCATGGAAGCGGGTTGGAAAAAAACTATTAAAGCTACCTTGAACAAAGGGAGGGCACGCATATGCTTCCCGAGCCGTGTGCTGCTTATGCCCATGTTACTGAGCACATGTGGTTCTGAGCACATGTGGCACCCCCATCTCCCCTCTTGAGATGTGGACATTCCTATCTAATGCTGGGATATATGTGGAAACTTCTCTGCCTTCGGGGAAGCCCACGATCTTTCTTAAGCATTTTACTCTTCACTCTCTCCCACTTTCTCTCCCTCCTCCCCTTCAAAACCTCCAAATAAAAACCTCTGTTTTACTTCAGTGCTTTTCTGCTTCTGAAATTCTACACTTGTGAGATGAGACAAGAACCCTGAGACCCTGTGTCTTGGGTGGTAGAGGTGGATTGGTAGAAAGTGACCATCTCTCTCCTCCCTGCCTCACATAAGCCACCTGTGGGGCCCACCAAAATAAAAATGACTTGGTATGAAAGTTTTTCAGTGTCTCTGTAGGGAAAATTATGAGATATTCTTATTTGCTGTTGATAAAATTCCTGAGATACCTTTGCATGTTCCTGAAGCCATATCTATTCATTTTTCAGAATAATAGATATGCATATACATATCACTGTGACACTGTCATTCCATTGTTCATTGATTTGCTTGAGAGGGCACCAGTAGTGTCTCCATTGTGAGACTTGTTGTTACTGTTTTTGGCATACTGAATATTCCATGCGCTGCCAGGCTCTGCCATGTGGGTGGAATACTCTTCATAGCTTTGCAGGCTCTCCAAGAGGGGTACAGAGGAATCAAACCCTGTTCAGCCGCGTGCAAGGCAAACACCCTACCCACTCTGTTCTTGCTCCAGCCCAAATGTAAATACAGGCTTTAAAATCAAACATACTTAAGAGAAAGCAGAATTATATTTTATTTTAGCTAATGATTGCAGTTCTTTTTCACTTATGTGACCCAGCCATTAGTTAAAACTTTTTTGGAAAGAAGCAGTATGAATTACTAAATAGCACAGTAATCTGAATTATATTGTTTTTACCAGCTTCACATCAATAAATAGCCTTTAAATTTTTGGAAATAATCAAAATTATTTGTATTTTCTTATTTTGCGTTAGCAGTTGAATGGACTATTCTTGGCATGCTCAGACACCAGCCGAGTCACTCCAGGAAGTATTGGCAGGGCCACAATGCAGCGATCAAAACAAGGCCCAGCACTTTGATTAAATTCTGGCCTTCATTCTGTTTTAAAATATTTTTTTTCTTCTACCCATAAAAGAGGGCTTAACTTCTTTATAATACTGTTTTATACTATAACGACTTAATTGCTCTGTCTTAAAAATTTGGAGAATTTTAATTTAAACAAGTACTAAATCACAAAATGATTCCTGCTGTTTATAATGAAGGTTTTTACTACATGCATAACTAATTTTAAAATTTTAACTTGGGCATATATTCCAAGAATGCAAAAGCAATTAACAGCTAATATATTCTAGGATATTTGTCTCTTATGTGACTTTCAAAATGTATTAAATTTCTCCAAGGCTGATTGAAGTAATTTTTAATTAAACTGTTTTTCAAGAATTAATTGAGAATTACATTTTTTCTTGCAAAACCATTTCCCCTGGCATTATCTAATTTAAAGGACCCATTTCTCTTTATGTTTATACTTATTTTTCATCAGATTTAAAAAAAAATCAGTAGTCTGGGATATTGATTAGAAAATGCATGAAGATACGGTGTCTTTTTTGTTATATTATAAAAATTATATATACAGTTTTCTAAGTAAAATTGAGCATGCTGTCTTAGACTTTGTATAATTTGATATCCAACAATATGATTTTTTTCTTTTTTGCTACCATCTTATAATACTATTATTATATATTTTATATAACAATACTACAAGTGCACTATCAATATATGATAATTTCATATATACACTTAAAAACAAAACATAATTATTAACTTCTGAAAAATAATGAGAAAATTTACTCAAAACAGAGTATAAAATATAACATTTGAAAAATAAATCTCTGTGGTTCACCATACTTTATGTTGTTGTTGCTAAAAAATAGTACGGAAAAGACTGGAGCAATAGTGCCCTTGTTCACGCACCTCCCTTTCATGTGGTTGACCTATATTCAATCTCCAGCATCCTATATGGTTTCTCAAGCACTACCAGGAGTGATTCCTGAGTTCACAGACAGGAGTAAATTCTAAGCAGAGCACAGCCAACTGGCCCAAAAACTAACCAAAAATAGTAGAAATGACATTTGCATTTCTATGTTCATTGCAGCACTGTTTATAATAGCCACAATCTGGAAAAAAACTGAAGTGCCCAAGAACAAATGACTGGTTAAAGAAACTCTACACAATGGAATACTACGCAGCTGTTAAAAACGATAAAATCATGACCTTTGCATATAAGTGGATCAATATGGAAAGTATCATATTGAGTGAAATGAGTCAGAAAGAAAGAGACAGATATAGAAAGATTGCACTCATATGTGGAATATAAAGTAATAGACAGGTACGAGCTAGCAATGATGCAACTTCTGGCAGAAATTCCTCTGGACTTAGTTACTAAAATGCTAAAATACAGAAATCCAAAACCTCGCGGCTGCTATTGTGGCCACAGGACCTCATATCTCTTCATTCTCAGCAATGGAAAACAAATTATCAAATGCTTCCTTTCCAGCAGGTCCGACTCTGGGGGGGGGGGCGGGGAATTCCAAACAATAATAGTGAGTTTTTTGTTGAAATATTGAATATAATAAAAGTAAAGAGAAAGTAAAGTGAAATTTATCAGCTACACAGGCAGGTAGGGGGGCAGGGGAGCTGGGGGTGGGTACTGTCGTTCTTGGTGTTTTTGGTGGTGGAATATGTGCACTGGAGAAGAGATGGGTGTTTGAGCATTGTGTAACTGAGATTTAAGCCTGAAAGTTTTGTACCTTTCCACATGGTAATTCAATAAAAAAAAAGAAAAAAAATTGAGTACAAAAAAAAGTACATGAATTATACAAGTCTGGGAAACTAAATTTGTGACATAAATAACAACAAAATATTTTATTTACATTTACTTATTCACATACCTTTTAATTCAAGGTACATCTATTGACAGTCACTCCATGCAATAAATGGAAAATTGATAACAGCTGGTACAGAGGATATAAAAGTTTCTATTTGAGTCATTTAGTTTGATATTAAAAAAAATATTGCCCTATATCTATCTATCTATCTATCTATCTATGCTTTCTTCCAGGAGAAGCAGTCATGAATTCTAGAGGGTGGAGGATAAGGAGATTATCTGGTGCTGGCAGGAGGTGGCTTATGTGTGTGACCCCTGGGTCTCTGGAGACTGGAGGAAGCAGGCAGAGGATCTCTGCTTCCGGTCCTGATGAGCCCAGAGTCTAGGTCACAAAGTTCCGCATCACCTGCATTCTGTGGGACTTCACTTATGCGTGAGGCTGGGCCCGAGCATGAGGAAAGCGGCTTGGAGTGTGGCAGTGGTTGGGTAGTGGAGGTTGGCTTCCAGGGCTGGGTGCCTGGGGGCAGGGAGGCCACTCACCCCCCCTCCTCTGTGGTGCTCCAAGTGAAAACAGCCTGGCACAGAGTCCGGTGGCATGGTTATGGGGGCCTCATTTTATGCTCCCTTCTGGGAGCTGCGGTCGTGAGTTCTGGATGGTGGCCAATGAGGTGATTATACCACTGTACTCGGCACCAGATTGTTCTCACTCACTCGGAGTGACCAGGGGGGAGGGCGGGTGAGAGCCTTCCCCGCCCCAAGGGACCCAGCTGACCTCCACAACCCAACCACTGCCATGCTCCATGTCACTTTCCACACACTCAAGCCGAGCCTCACATATAAGTCAACATATTCTTGGACACATCATAAGAGACACTTGTTACTCCTTTTCCATAATTACCACACCATTTTTGATGGGGTTCAGACAATAGGCAACAAATCGTACAGGGATGTGTGTATATATATATATATATATATATATATATATATATATATACATACACACACGCATATATATATATATATATATGCCTTACTACTTGTTAGGAACACCTGTAAAGGTGATTAGAGGCCACCCCAAAAGCCTCTATGACTCTTGGAGAGCCCAGCAAGCTATCAAGAGTATCCCACCCACACGGCAGAGCCTACCGAGCCACCCGTGGCATACTTGATATGCCAAAAACAGTAACAATGACTGTTCTTATTCCCTTGACTCTGAAAGAGTCCCCAGTACACCACCGGGCTACACTAGCATGTGACAAGGATGGATGGAGACATTTCTGGCACCCACTTGAGAAAATCAATGAACAACAGTATGACAGTGATATTTTTATTTAGAATCTCATTTTACTTTTTTCCCAAATCAACTCTAACTGAGATATAAGAACAATCTATGTTGTTATTGTCTTATACTTGCAATAATGCCTGCACAATACCAAGTATCACAGTGTAAAGATATCTCCACCTTTATCCCAAGACCTCTACAACACAAATTTTCTATTTATATTTATCCTATCTCAAGATTGTTTCTATTGAGAATTTACCAATCCTCTTTGTTTCTTTATAGACAATATATGAATGAGAGAATCTAATACTTGCTTTTCCTCCAAAAACTATAAACAAATAAATCAAAAGAATAGGAATGGAAATGAAAAGATATGCCTTAAAGAAGATAAAAATATTGCTATCAGGTATATGAAAAGTGCTCATCATAATTGTTTATGAGGAAGTGTTAATCTAAATTACAGTGAAGTATCATTTCATAACAGGAGGTATGGACTATATAAAAAATAACAGGAAAATAATCAGTATAGGCAGAGATATGGTGTAAAGGACACCTTAATTTACTGTGTGTGGGACTGAATTCTGATATAGCTTTAATTTAAAAACTAGTGTAAATACCTCTCAAAAATCTAAAATAGAACGCCTACATAATCTAGTTGTTCCAACACTGTGCATCTATAGTAAGATCACTCAAAAATTAGTTTGAAAAGATGCATGAACACTTCAATATAGACAATATCTAAGATTTAAAATTATATAAGTGCCCAAAAATTAATATAATGGAACAATATTGTTATCTCTCTATATATCTATAATGAAATATTACTACTCAGGCATAAGAAAATAAAATCTTGCAGTTGGCTGCAACTTGGATAGCTTTTTGGGGTGTAAATATAAGTGAACTGAGTTAGTACAGCAACAAAAAGACACATAATTTAATGCTAACCACAGCCTATCACTCAGTTCTGGATACTCAATAAATAAAATGGCAAAATTTACCAAGTGATTACATAGTTCACTGTGCAAGAAATTACTATATGGGCTCTCAACTTCATGCCTATCTTAAAGTTATTTTCTATGTTTGACAACCTCATCAAATATATTTGATTCTTAAGGACGATGACTCTTTTATTTCTAGATTAAGGACACATAATGGGGTCAGTTCCAGAAAATAAATTTAGATTCTGATAACACCATAAGTACAAGTTCGACATTTATTGACCACTGATAAGCTTTTGAATTAGTGTTAATCAACTCATTTTAGTCTAGGCTCATTAAGTTCATAGTGTGTTATCTAATATATCACATTCTTCAGCCTTCAGCATCTCATTGATTCAATAAGGATGTGGGTGTCTATTCTAAGCTACTGTTGAATGACTGACTAATCAGCAGAGACTCATTATTTCCTTTAGTTAAGGCCTAGAATTAAAATCTGTGCTGAGTGACAGTACTTATTTGCCTTAGAAAAGCATCTGTAGAATATTACAGGAAAGATGTATTTGGAAAATAAAAGTACTTAATCATATGTACTTAAAATATTATATTAATAAATTGCATAATTAGATCCCTGAACTATTAACAGAAGGTTAAATATTTCATATTATCTTTCAATTCATAATCTCAAAACTTTTGTGCAGAATGCTCAGGTAAATATTAACGTTTCTAGCAATTGAACAAAACTTACAATTGAAAACAAATGTAGGACTTTTTTTTACAAAAATAGTGTAAAAAATATTTTAGGTTTCCCAAGAGACAGCTTCATAAAATTGACATTTTAGTTTTGTTTAAAAGGTCTATAAATGATATCCTAATGTTTAGTAAAGTATTTAATGTCAATGCCATTATGTATTGAACGTAAGAAATATAAAAATACACGTGTATTTCTATACATTTGAAATTTCAAAATAAGGTTTTCGAGGTAATTTATGTATTAAATATGGATGGCAATATTTAATACTCTTTTCAAAATGCTACATACTTCGGAAACAGAAATTAAAGTAAACCTTTTAACTTTGGTAAATTTTTCAACTTTGACAATGTTATATATTAAGGAATACCAACTCTGAAGAAATTTTAAATAAAATTGGAACCAATTTTTCTAAAGCTACATAAATTTGTGCTGTGAAAGCCACATAGAAACTCACCTAGAAGAGGTGTTGCCTATAACCAGGGATTTCAGCATGAAATTAAACTACATTTATAAAAATGCCATATCTATAAACTCTACAGCATACTAATCTTTTAAAAAACTATCTCTAGGAAGTAGTGAAAAATTTATCATATTACCTCTTACCAGCATCCTATTTTCTCAAAGTCATGATGAAATTAGGACCCCAAAATTAAGGTAACAATGACATAACTAGATATCTCAACTATTAACCAAAGGTTAATTATTTCATATTATCTTTCAATTTATAATCTCAAAACTTTTGTACAGAATGCTTAGGTAAATATTTAAGTTTCTAGTAATAGAAAAAACTTATGTAAAAATACAAGACATATTTTTGCTTTCCTTAGAAACAGAGATTCATAACATTGAGAGTTTTAGTTTTGTTCAAAAGGACTACTAATGATATCCTAAAGTTTAGGCAAGCATTTATTGGCAATGCCCTTCAACTTAAATGTGTATGTTACTCCCATTTACTGTAAGTTAGACTTGGGTTTTTCCAAATTAATGTTTTACTATTACATAAGGCTCAAAAATATTAATTTTACCTGTCAACATACAAAAAGAATGCACAATCATAAGGAATTTCTTTAAATATGAGATCAGTTCCATAATTTCTTTTGAATTAGACATAGGCTATCACCTTATTTGGAATGAGTCACAGAGGCAAAGAAGGTAACACCAGTACAGAGAGTTACCTTGGCTCAGTCTGACATGATGCAAACTGTCAGTGCGGTTTGCTTCCCTACAATCTGTGAAGTCAATATGAGCTCCTAAACGCCTCAGATGCTAAAGTCCTGCCAGCTTTTAGTTTGGGGTCACATTTAGCAGTGTTCAGGGATTTCTGGCGCTGTGATCAGGGATCACTCCATGCAGTCTTTAGGGAACTATATGCACGTCAGGGATTGAACATAGTTCTGCCATGTGAAGACCTGTATCTCTTCTATTGTCTCTCTCATCCCAAAGGCTGCTTTGGAAATGCTGAGAAATTAACCTCAAACAAACAAAAGCATCCTTTCAAGCTGACTGCATTCTGGCTTTCTCATAGATTAGAGTCGATAGAACATTGCCAAATAAATAGAATTTGAGCACTGATCATCTCTATTCTCTGAGTATCTATTCACAATAAATTTGGCAATTAATGGAGAGGTCTAATTTTTTTAACTGATGTATCTTTAAGTCTCTAGCTGATAGCAGGGATATTTCTTTTAGTAATGTATCTTTTTTGTTTATTCTCTTTTTTCCTCTTTTTTCTTCTCTTGTTTTTTTTTTTTTTTTTTTTTCATTTTGGAGGTGGAAATCAAACCAAGGCTTCACACAGATTGGGTATGTGCTGTATCGCTAAACACATCCATAGACACTAATCACATCTTATCTCTCCAAATTTGTTATTATGACTTCTTGCAATTCACAGTCAAAAAACTCCTACCCTCTTGCACACTTGAGAAAAATATTCATCTCCATCAATAAGAGTGGGGAGTGGAGTGAACCAGTAATGGAGAGGAGGTAGACCTTGTAGAGAGACAAATTGCCATGGGCCTTCTACTTGACCTAACAGAACCAAATATTCAGAAAAGACAGTGCTGCAAGAAATCTCCACAAATACCTATACCATGCAAAAGTTAAGGTCCTATAAGCCCTATGAAAGCATTCATTAGGATGTATTTTAGACCCATTAATCTTAACAATATGGGAATTGGGACAGATCACCTTAATTTTTGGTGAATTCTTGATGTCAGGTTTGAACAAGGTTTAGTGTGTTTACAAGAGAATAAAAGCCCTGACTGCCACCCAGGTTATCTGCTTTTATTGAGTTTTCTTTCAGAAAGGAATTGCAGGGTACAAATAACAAATCAAAAATAAATAAATAAATAGATAGATAAATAAATAAATAATAAATAGAGGGAAAAAACAGTTTCTAGAGAGAATTTTTCCACAGAGAAGCAAAAACATCATAAAATTTTAAAAAATACTCTACTTACATACTTCAAATTGGAACATAGACAACACAGAAATAGAATGTGTATTGCTGTTGCAAAATTTGCTTTGTAGATTTTTTTCAAACTTTCTTGGTTTGGGGAGCTTTCATTGTGTATAGTGATAAAAATTTTTAGATTCTTCCTTGCCAGTTATCAGCAGTAAAATCTCAGAAATTTCTTTCCTTCATATCCCAGGAAATTTTCCATCTTAGCACCCCACCATCTTAAATTCCATTCCTAATGGGATCTTAAATTTTATTTGTATCCATAGTATACTGGTGGAAGCTGCAGATTCTAGAGGTCTCTTGCAAGACCTGTAAGATAATTTATTAACCATCTCTGAATTGAAAGCTGGTAGGATGTCAGCAACATGCCCCAAGCCATTACTCAGGGTGTCATAATTTAGCAAAAAAGTCTAGAACACAGATAGAAATTGTCAAGTCACAGTAAGACAGCCAGGTTAGCTTTGCCATAGAAAAATACTGTTCCTTCTCATTTGTGGAATATAAAATAACATAGTCTGAGACTAACACCCAAGGACAGTACAGACAAAGGCTAGGGAGATTACTCCCTGGTTGGAAGCTTGCCTCATGGGCCAGGGGGAGAAACTAGATGGGATAGAGACGGGACTTTTATAGGTCAATTATGGTTGAAGGAATCTCTCCCAATGGAATATATATGCTGAAAGTAGACAAAGGACCCAACATGCTGGCCTCTCAGTATCTGTATTGCAAACCATAAGACCCAAAAGTAGACAGAGAATAAGAAGGAAATTGTCTGCCATGGAGGCAGGGGGTGTGGTGGAGCAGGGGTGATGGTAATTATACTGAGGACATTAGTGGTAGAAAATGTGCACTGGTGAAGGGATGGGTGTTCGATCATTTTGACTGAAACTCAATCATGAAATCTTTGTAACAATATCTCCCAGTGATTCAATAATTAAAAAATAAATAAATAAAAATACTGTTTTATTTCTATATAACTCCTAAATACCAACCCTATACTTTTCTTTCTGATGGTCCTCTTGTATTGTTGAGCCTTTTTTTACTTCTAATAAATGTTTGCTACTTAATATATAATTACTGACATGATTATTCTGGTGTGTTCAATCTTGAGCCCAGATTACGCTGTCAAGTTCTACCACTACTGCATTAACAAGTGTCCAGGGAGATAGCAAAGACTGGAGTGTGTACTTTGCATATGAGTTCTGGCAAAAATGCTCCTCTGAGCTCCCTTGTGATAATCATGAACACCTTGTGGTCAAAAAATCTAAACTCAGTAAAAAGAAATGATCTTTGGGTGCTATTAAGGAGAAAAACTGCTTCAGGTGCATATTATTGCTTTAGTTATTTTTTTTTTCTTTTGGCCCCTTTGTTCTTCCTAAAATTTCACCTCTTCTCAGGGAATCTTTACAATGACATAATTCAGAATCCTACCAGGTCTCAGTTCCTACAATCTCTTCATAGGAACAGATGGTGGAGTGTTTAATGTTCAGTCATGTGTTTGAGTGGGAGAAAGGGTTGGCTGGAAAAGGGGATGGCTGCAAACAAAACATGCCTATCCCCCCCCCCCCAGATTATACATGGTTCTAATATCTTTAAAGTCATTGCCAAGGACTCACTATCTGATCACCCACATCAGACTTTTCTTTTCCCTTAAGTTGGGAGTCATTTAGACAATGGCTTGCTTTGATCAGAGCTTACTCCTGGCACTGTACTCAGGTATCATGGCTGACAATACTTAGAAATATGTGGAGTCAGAAATTCTAACTGAGGTCAGCTGCACAAGAAAAATCCCTACTCCCTATACTTTTTACCTGTTATAAGAGACTTAGGTAGATTGGAGAGAGAGGGAAGTAATATCAAGAAAGCACTCTCATCTCTCTCAGTTCAGCCCTTCTTGGCCACCAGGGAAGTGCCTGGTTTGGGTCAGGACTGGTAAATTTCGCTCACATACACAGCAAGGGCACTGTGTGCCACCAGTCCCAGAAGGCATCTGTCAAACTGCACCTGAAGCCACTTATTCTGCACAGTGCTGGAGTTGATCCCTGCCACTAAGTTCTCAGGACACATGGATTGAGGCTGGTACAAGATTTTGCTCTTTGCAAGAACAGGAAAGAAAGTCCTAAGCTCTACTTAAGTGTTCCAGGAATTGCATCTCATATGGATACGTTGTTCCTCTTATATTTGGAGTATGTAATTTCTTAAGTTTTATTATTTATCAAACCTTCACAGTCAGACACCTGCACCCCCCTCCCCACTCCCACCCGGCCACTAATCCCATCTGTAAGCAATACTACTTTTCACTGTTTCTTAATTATAGTCTTTTAGAAAACATCAGAATAAATTCTTCCTTTTCTAGCTTATTATGTATTGATTGTATCATCTAACGATATTAGAGTTAATTATATATCTGACGTGTGCGGTCTAGAAAAATAATTCTATAAGTTTCTTAAAATATTTTTGTATTTGATTTCTAGTACGGAATTTTTGTCATTCTGTCCGTTTCCTCTCTTGCTTCATGGAATATGAATGGGACATCTGGTAGTTTTTCTCCCTCAGGTATCAGCCTCAAGCTTGAAAGCCACATGATAAGAAATCAGAATAAAAGGGATTTGCTCTGTGGGTTAATAAAACCATTATACCTTGCCCAGACTTCTCTCTCTAAACTTCTTTCATTTGAAAAATAAACTTGGACAGTTTCAACTTTTTCCTTTTTTTTTATGTTTTCTGTTGTAGATCACAGCTTGTATTCTATTTACTATTCAAAATTGCAGGAGACAATGTCTAATTTTTTATAGATTTTAAATTATTCATCCTATGATTTGTACTACATCATTCTTCTTTATTTATAGACCCACTAAAATTGAATATAAACAGTAGAGATGCCATAACAAATGAAGGTGATATGCTCTTAACATAATACACAAATGGATGTTTCAGAGGATAAGTAACAATCAACTCCTACAAAGGATAATGTATATAGATAATCTCCCTTAAGGATCCATGTAAAAAGAACTGTTCTAAGTAATGAATGAGATTTGCAAAGCATTCTTGAATTTATATTGAACAAGTTGCTTCTTAAGCAACTCTCCCTAAAGGCAAATGTCATCAATTAGAAGTACTTCAATATAAGTAACTCTAAGGAAGACTTCCATTTAACAGGACTGAAAGTATAAACCTTAAATTTGTGTTAACTCAAGAAGACTTTGGGGGATCCTAGTTTGTTAGGAAATTTGTATGAAAATATTTATATAAATTGGTATTCAAAACTTATTCTCATTGTTCATTTGGCAAAAAGATAAAGAAAGCTATATTAAAATTCATTTTATAGTATTTAGCAAAATAGCCTTTACTTATGAATAGCTTATAAGGCATTGCCCGTGAGATTTCTATATATTTTGCCATTAATCTTATTCCAGAGAAATGAATGAACATTTGGGATAAGGAAGAATATAGTGTCCCCAAGATCACATACATAGTAGGTGAAAAATTAGAAATCAAACTTAGGTCTATTTGTCTACTGAGAAATAAACAAGCTATAATATAATTAAGAAAATATTTATTCGAGAGAATAATTATGTGCTTCCACAATCAAAAGGAAGTCTCAAGGCATGTTCCATCAGAGACAAAGAAAATAGGAATTTTGCAAGAAAATAAGTAGACTGAATTTGGGTCAGTTGTTTTGAAACTTTGGGATTGGTTCTGACACAGGCAAACAACTAGCAGTTGGGTGGGGAGGGCTGTGCTGGTGGTGGAAAATAATAAAACCAAAATAAGCTTCTAAGGAGTAGTACTCTAGGACTAGCCCTAAAGGAGTCAAAACCAAAAGGTCATGGCCATTTTGTGGACATAGAAACTGAAGCCAATAAAATTCTGATACAAACATTAGGCAAAGAAGATCATCCCTGAGGAGATAAGCTCCAGCAAAACAAAAACTCTGTAATAAAGACTTGAAAGAAACACACTAAGAGAACAAATAAAGGCTCTTGTCTTGCAAACTGATGATTTAGGTTCAATCCCTCTATCCTGTAAGGGTCCCAGAGTAATTGAGGATTGTTCCTTAAGAACAGAGCTAGAAGTAAGCACTATGCATATGCAAGTGTAGTACAAAGGAGAGGAGGAGAGAAGAGGGGAGGGGAGGAGAGGGCAGAGGAGAGGAGGGAAGGGAAGGGTAGAAGAGTGTAGGGGAAAGAAGAGGGGAGGAGAAGGGAGGAGAGGAGGAAGAAGTGGGGAGAGAGAGAGAGAGAGAGAGAGACTGAGTTCATAAAAAGTTTAATGTCTTGCTCCTTCACCACATCTTAGCAATAGATTCTTACTATATGAAAAAGCCCCTAGGTAACATTGAAAAAAAAAAGACTATAAAACTAACTTTGCAAAGGTAAATAACTCATAATTAACTATTCCCATCTGGGGTCACTCCATGACTTGGGAGATGTAATTTCTCTCTTTTATGTAATGTGATACCCCTCATTCTCTTTTTTCTGAATAAATCTGAATTGTCCTTTGAGCACTTTACTCTCTTTCTTTCCCTACTCACAATATCAGAAAAAAAAGTTTTATTTTTTTTGAAATTCTCTCCTAAAATTCTTTCTGTAAGCAAAGGTGACAGACTTACAAAGAATCTGATGAGAGGGTCAAGCTGCTTTACTTTTTGCTGCAAAGAAAAATTCATCCCTGCAGTCTGAGTTCCATGGCTGCCTTTGAAATGGGGCAGTGGGGATTCATTCCAAAGCCATGAGATAAGGTGGGACCCAGGCACAAACTCCAACCTGAGTAGAGCTGGGGAATACAAGAATGAGAGAACTCTCAGTTTTTACCCTTCCTGGCACTTCCTTGAGTGACAGAATTGGGTAAAGGAGAAATACTAGATCCCCCCCCCTTTTTTTTCTAAATTTTATTTTAAGGACAGCAGTTTACTGTGTAACACAAACTGTTTTTTGTGCAAACACAAACTGTTACTGGTATTTTTTTTTTACAGAAAATTTACAGAACCACACCCTCCATCAAAGTGTCCATTTCCCTCCAGCACTGACTCAGTGTCCCCCGCTGTTACCCATTCTCCTGTGTTAAGCTTCCTACTGGAAACCTCTCAGTTGCATTTTGATTTGTACATCTATCATTCCGCTACCATGATTTTTAAAAACTATTTAATAAACTCTCTATCTACTATGTATCATCTGGCTACTTCACTTAAGTCACCTGCAACAGTTCTTAAGTTCACTAAAATAAATGCCTACAAGTGTCATCTGACAGAAGGCTACAGTGTGGGGTCTTTTGTGAAAAAGCAGCAGATGGTCTCTTGCTTCTTTCCTGTAAGAGATAATACAAATTTTCTCAGGGATAAAACAATAAATTTTATGGGTGGGCTAACCTCAGCAATCCATTCACAACACTCAACATAGCATTTATAGACAAGACAATTTATTTGCTCTAAAGTTGATTCCATAATTCACTGTAAGTATCTAACTTTCAGGTTTGGGATGCATCTCAGTGTTAGAACAACTAATTTCCAGTAGTATGTTCTGGATTTCACTTCCAGAAACCGTGGCCTTCTGCCTAATCAACTGTTTGTTAAATGTCTCCCTAACTTCTATTGAGATAATATAAGGTATTTCTAAATACAAAGGAATAGAGAAGGATTTTAGGAATTGGAATTTGTAAAGAACTGAAATCATGACAGAAAAATAAATAAATCAGAAGTTTTTCCTTCAGTATTATTTCTATATCTAAGATAACTCATCACAATGAAGTGAAATATATCCATAATTAAGGTAAGATTATTATGATTTAAGTTTTGGGGGATTACACCTAGCAATACTCAGGACTTGGTGTTGGCTCAGTGCTCAGAGACCACTTATAGGTGTTCATGGCATCATAAAGAGTGTGAAGAATCAAAACAGTCAGCCAAGTGCAAGGCAAATGGAACTATCTCTCTAGCTAATCTTTAATCTTTTATGTAAAAAGTCCCCTACCAGTAAACTTAGCGGTATGATAAGTTTATAATGATAAGTTTATAACAAAATGATTTAGTTCTATTTTAAAATTTATAAAAACCAACCAGATCCACATCCCTCCAAATGATACACACCAGCACAAAGATAAAGAATATTCAAAGGTAAATTTTGTTCTGGCTTTTAGAAACTGAAAACTATAAATTATATATGACATGTTTTTCTAGTTTCTTTTATCTTAAATCCCACCAAAACTGTTCAATTCTCTCTCACTCACAGCTGTTCTGCTATGTGTATAATGTATTTATATCAGATATGCAAGACATCTTGTTCTTATCTGTTTTGAAATATAAAATTTTGCAATATAGTGTGTTATTTAATAGTTGTTTAATAGTTTGCTTACCTGTACAAATATTTTTGTGTTAAGTCTCATTTTCGTGAATAAATAACCTTTTACATAAACTTGCTTTATTAACATTTTTTCTCTTTTGTGATAAGGGTAAAAAGATTTTCAAAATATAAAAAATAAAGTTTGCATTTTGAAACTCAAAAGAGTAATTTTTTTTTCTAAAATCTTAGACATGGTGAGGTGACTGCAATAAAAATATCTTTGATTGTGAGTTTTTTTAGAGATAAGAAATACCTGAACACTTTCCAAAGGTAAAACTGCATAAAAGATTATTCTAGTTATATAGTTAGGAATGTAAATTTTAATTTTATGACTTTGAATGTTAGAAATAAAATTTAGAATAAATTCCAGACTATCTTCAATGTCACTGCAAGGCTATGACTGCATAATGCAGGCAAACATATGTACAGACATATATATTTACATATATGTACACATGCATACTACTGAAATTGTCCATATTATAAATTGCACAATACTGAGAGTTTTATTAATGCCCCATAAGGACATTTTGCTGTGATCTATTACATTTCTATGTTTTTGGTACAACATAGTACTTCCAAGCTTTTGGTGACAATAAGTGCTTCTCCTGTTACTATTTTGCCAAGAAACACCGCTGCCCATTCATGGATTTTATATTTTATTTAATGGTTAATGGATAATAGACTTTTCCTCTTAAGGACTGCATATAATAAAGGTTGTTTTTTTTTTTTTTTGCATGGTTGCTTTGAGATCAATCATGACTGTATGTAGGCTGTCATTTCCTGTGCTTGGTACACAGGGGGTCATTCTAGGAGTTCTCTTAGAACCATCTGGTGCCAAATTAAACTTGGGAGTCTTTTGAACTATTGCTTGGACTGGAAAAGGAGCTTTGAATTTTCACATTACTGTGGACCAAATATTGCTGTTTCCTCAGATTCAAACATTAACATCCTAAAGAGAAATCTGATGATATTAGTAAGATGGAACATTAGAATATGTGAATGGAATCCCACGAATGAGATTTGTACTCTGGTAAAAAGATAAATGAACTCAGATCACTCCTTGAATGTTGGGAAGACACAGTAAAAGTCTATGGCATAGAAGAGGGCACTCTCCTTCCTGTGAAAAAAATTTCTGATGCTCATAATCTACCTGATCCCTACTAATTTGTCATACTTGTCTGGACAGAAAATAAACAGTATTTACCACATATTCCTTCTAAATGAATAGAAAATCAGTGCCATAAAATTATGCTTTCTTGCTTACAATTAAATCTAGTCTCAGGTACTGGCAAATTCTAGGTGAGTTTCCCCTAGACGCTGCCATGGCTCTGCATGCATGATTTTTCTTTTTCCATCACCCACTGTTGCTGTGGGTCATAGACAGATTCCATTGTACCTTCTCAAGCTCTCACTGTGAATTTCACAGCTACCTCACAACTATATATATATATAATTAGTGTGATAATTTTTGACAAAAAAGTGCAAAAAGAAGCAACTAAGTAAATCTTTAAGAAAAAGAAAACAGCAACTATAAGTAGCAGCATATACAGAATTTTTTTTTTACAAAACAATTATTTTAACAATTTCAAAAAAGTCACTCTATTTTAAATCAACAAAGGTTGGATCTTATTATTTAATTTGCATTAGTATACTTATTTTACTCTAAGAGTTCTGCTTGGGTGCAGAACTCTTAGAGTATTAAGTGAATTAAGCACTATGTATGTCTAATAATTTATCTCTATTACATAATGGAAACTACAATTCTGTGTATATCAAAAACTATTAGTGAGAGATATCCATTTTGTCATAAACTCACCTAAATTATTTAAAATATATTCACTTAAGTACTATTCTACTGCATATACCCTTCTTTAAATGGTTTGTTAAACACAACTTTAGTTAGCCAAAACGCCTCCAAAAAAATGATTACTTAAAAAGATTGTGTTGAACATTCCTAGAAAGCAAGATTTACTGTTTACAAATCATACATTGTTGTTGTTTATATCTGAAAATTTTCTGCTTTGATTTAGCATCCTTATTACATAACATCTCATTCTTGAAACGTAAAAGTTTTAATTAAATAGACTTCTATTTTCTTTTGATTGGGTAAACACATTCCATAAAACTATTTCCTGACAATTCTATTATATTGCATATAATAGCTTTTAAATAATATCATTCCTGCTAATAATTGCTATCACACAATAGTTTTCATGGATTAAATTAAACTTTAATCAACTTATTCTTTCTCTCTTTCTTCTATCCTTCCTTCTTTCTTTGTTTCTTTTTTCTTCCTCTCTTTCTTTTTATCTTTTTTTTTGTTTTTTTCTTCCTGAAAAAGATCTGGAGATATGTTACACTTAGGATTTTTTTCAGTTGAAGTGTGAATGCATTAATTTGTATAGATAATAATATACTAGACAAATATATATGGGGTATAATGCTTTGTATAAAGCATAATGATTATATGAGAGCCATATTCACAATCAAATTATAATCTACTAATGGTTATAGTCTGCTTCTCTGAATGCTTTGGATTGTTTTTCTGGGTACATCTTATCTTTCAATTACATATATCAAATAGCCTAAATGAACCTAGCAATTTTACCATCATTTTTAACATGGCTATAGTTTGATCCTAAAATGTTAAATGTGATAATAAAACTTTGGGCAGATTCAGAATATCTGATATTTATTAAATATTAATGTTATTGGCATATTTGTACTTTTATTTTCTCATACCAACACCAAAACCTTTAATCTTTGTTTTGATTGTTCATATAGTCTAAAAATTGTTATCATGTACCAAAAGTTAATTTTAATAAAAATCAAAGGTCACAGTTTTTTAATATTTCAAAATGACCCATAGCATCATGTAAACCTATAGGAATATTCTCTAAATCTGTAATAAGTTCTAAGTATGCATAGTACTATACACAATGAAGCAAAAATTAGAAAGATATATTAATCTACAAAGTATATACTTCTATAAAATATTATTGAGTTCTGATAAAATTACTGAATATATTTTCAATTGATTTTCCTCAACTTACCTGCTTCCATTCTTCGCATTTTTTCCTGATGCCTAAATCAATGTCTCCTAATAACATTACCTTCTACAAAAATTCAGAGTATTAAGGTACATGCATTAGTATGTACTAGTATGCTGACCTGAGGTATACAACGACCTGTGTATTTAGTGCTTTTTTTCTTGTCTCTCCAGGAAGTCCATAGAGCTTCAGAAGTTCATATCACAAAGCAGTATCTTCCAATGATTAGGTTTAAGGTTTAGGAATTTTAGCAGATAGGCAGTTAATTTATTCCTTGTTGGCCACGTTGACTCACCATGGGATGGCTTTAAATTAAGTCTTTATGACTTCCCTATCTATAATCTTTTATGATCAGATTGAAGAGCATGTACTAAAGATGCTCTTTGGGGAGTCAAAGCATTTGCAGCTCACTCCTATTGCCAGTGGTGAGAAGATTAAGGCATTTAAAAATCATTAAATAATACTTTGTTTCTTATTGCCCAGGCTTATAACATTTTTGGCAATGTAATTTCCTCAAAGTTCATTAAGTTCTTGGTTTATTTGTTTTCGATCAATCACTGAAAGTATTCATATATAAAATTCTTTCAGGACATAATTGTAGCTTTGTCACTTGTATATCATGTTATAAACATAATTGTCGACATAATTTCTACTTTGTCACTTTTTATCATGCTACATCTGCTTTTTTATCACATATTGTAAAATTAAATGCTATACATTTTATAATTTTTATTTCAGCAACACTACTAATATTTAGAGAAGGAGGTACATTGCTATAATAATAATAATAATAATAATAATAAAAGATTCAGCAATGATTCCTAAAAAGTGGACATAGATTTTATTCTACATAGTATTTCAGGGTGGTAGTCGTGGCCATTCAATCCCAGTACATGATTCTCAGGTTTTATTTACTCTTCGACCTTCCCAACTTGTTTCCTACAAGAATAAGTAGTAAGAATAGAGAAGTTAATCTAAAGGTCTAAATCTTCAATTAAATCTTCGATTCAATTTGTAGATGTGTATCAATTGCATGTTTACCTTTGTTTATCTGTTTGCTATTATTATAGGTATGTTGCTGATATTATTTAATAGAAACAAAAATGAAAAAGAATATAAGATGTTTTCATTTTTGAGTCTGGTAGTGAATATTAGTGATCACTGTTTTGAAAAATAAAACTAGCACTTTTGATATATCATATTTTGTTCTGTTTCCTCACACTGAGAAAGCGAAAATGTACTCTTCCAGCTTTCCATCATTTAGAACTCAAAGTGATATTTTATCATTCATATAAGTTGTCAAGGTGTGTGTGTAGAATCATGAAAATAAATATTCAGGCTTTTCCTCATTGTTTTTTCTTTGTTTTTTGAGGCCCATGCATGTACTCAGGGTTTGCTCCTGGTTCTTCTGCATCCAGGAATCATTCCTGGGAGGATGTGGGTGGACCTCAAACATGGGTTAGCCTCATTCAAAAGCAAATATTCTATCCGTTATACTATCACTCCTGCACAAGGTCTTTTCCTTTTCTAAGAGTAATGAGTCTCATGTCTTCTTCCTTCAGATTCACCAATGCCAGTATATGCACCAGAACCTGTTTGTACCCAAGTCAATGAGGCACACCGAAAATATTAGTTCACTCACAGTTGAACACTTGAATAAAATTATTTTATCAATTGTTAAAGAGGGAGAATTTAAAGCAAAAACGTCTCTCAACCTAGAAAAAAATTCTCCACAAAGTAGCAGAGAAAATATATATTAATGAGTAAGTGTTCAATGAGAAGTGATGCACAGTACAGGCAATTTGCTAGGAAATTGCAAAGACAGAAAGAAAGCTCATCCTTTCATATAGCTGAGCAGATACAACTCATTAATACTTGTTCTCAAGAGAAGCAATACCTAGCCCTCAAGAACAAGGACTTGACAGCACCATTTGTCACACACAGCTCACACTAGATTCACCTGAAATTGAGGTGACCATCTGTGTTAGCTAATTGGCTTTTTTTCAGAGGAAAAACGAAGTTCTCCTATCTTTGCCACAGGAGATAGTTCTGCAACTTTGAGTTCAGCTCTGGAGTCAGTGAAGTTTGGCAGCTACCCTTCCATTGAAATCAGGAGGTAGGAAACACTAGCTTCCTAATGCTTATATTTAAATAAACTTCCTCCTGAGCTTTTTAGATATTCCTGAGTAGCAAATATGACAAAAAGCTTTTATGTTGTCAAAATAAGTTATACAAATTTAAGAGAAATAATTGTTAATATTAGTATAAATTTTAAGGTGAATGCTCTTTAAATAGGGGCTGTCTTTTAATTTTCATAGAGAAAAAAATGTACCCTGTTTTAATTTTATGTGTATTTACAGTTCATATATCATGACCTCTAATTCTCTTTTATTGCTTTGTTTTATTTTGTTCTGGTTTTGGCCACTACCAGATATGCTCAAAGCTTACCCCTGGCCCTGTACTCAGCAGCATTCAATAGTCACTCCTGGTGGTGTTAGGGGGGCCATAAGGGATGTTGGGGATCAAACACGGATTGGCCACATGCAAGGCAATTGCCCCATCCACAGTATATTGCTCCCAACCCAGGTATTCTAATTTTCTCATGCATTTGAAGCTATTGATAATTAGCTAATATATTAAAGTGATATTTTGCTTTAAATTGCAAGGGTAAATTCTCTTATGTGGAAGCATTTATCTGAACCAGTAATTTACCAAATAGCTAAATATCAATATTTTACCTGGCATATAAAACCATTTATTCCTCCTCCCCCTCCTCCTCCTCCTCCTCCTCCTCCTCCTCCTCCTCTTCTTCTTGTTCTTCTTGTTCTTCCTCTTGTTGTTGTTGTTGTTGTTGTTCTTCTTCTTCTTCTTCTTCTTCTTCTTCTTCTTCTTCTTCTTCTTCTTCTTCTTCTTCTTCTTCTTCTTCTTCTTCTTCTTCTTCTTCTTCTTCTTCTTCTTTTTCTTCTTCTTCATTCTTCCTTCTTCTTCTTGCTGTTCTCAGGCATCTCCTCCTCGCTCTGCACTTAAGAATCACTCCTGGAAGCCTCAGGAAACTACATATGGTTTGGGGATTAAACCCTGTTTGGCTGTATGAAAGACAGAAGCCCTACCCTCTTTACTATCTCTCTGGCTCCTGGTGTAAGCATTTTAAAATTTGATGATCACCGTTTATAATAAAACAATTTTTAAATTTAATTTTCTATAATTGTAACCATATGGGGTGTGTGAGTGTACATTTTTTCAAGCCATTTGACCTAATGGCAAGGAATATTGTAATGACTAATTTTAGGTATTAGTCTGATTGGTTGATGTAATTGGTTTAAATCAATAGTTGATTAAATAAAACAAAACACTAATTCTTAGTGTGTCAGTGAGGGTATTTAGCATTTGTTTCCCACGGGGGGAGGGGCGGGGCTCAAAGGCACAAAAGTTGAACAATGCATAAACAATGGGTAAAACCTCTCTCTCTCTTTTTCTTTTTCTCATACTCTCTCCCTCTTTCTCTTTCCTTGAACTGGGTTGTTTATCGTTTATTACTCTTAAAATTGGGGTTTTCATTTCTCACATAAACACACAAAAATAATATTTTATTTAACATCAACACCTCTAGAATGAATGAATGGACCATATTAAATTAAACACCGCACGCATTTCCGTTTTTATTTCTATTTTAATTCATGGGTACATTAGATGTATGTAGGTTATTTGTGTGTGTGTGTGCCTGTTTATTTATGCCCATTACCTCACTACTTCCTTAATCAGCAGTTATTTAAAATGTATCACTGATTTTATTTATTACATGGTACTTATGTTCTTTTAATTTGAATGCAAAATTCATAGTATTATTTCAAATAATCCAGAGAAATGAAAATGACAAACCAGTGAGAGAAAAATAAAGATTTTTATCTTTTACTAAATATTGCAGAGATATTTTATACATGTTATAGGTAAAGTGTTATTCTAATGCTTGAAGGTGTGATACTGATTTTTCTCTGGGGTGACTCTAAAATGTATAATTATTTTCATATTCATTTTACAAGTGATAGAAATTGAAACCTTAGAACATGAATGTCTGGTACTGACTGCTAGTGTGTGGTAAATTGGCACTCCTCCCACTGTTAAGATTTGTTTTTTTTTTACAGCATAAGCAATATTTCTCATCTGAAAATTGCCCCCTACCCCCTGATCAGTGGGAGCCTATTATATAGGGAAAATGTCTTGTCACAAAAGACTTATCTTTCTTAACCTAAACCGTATCAAATCCTAGCAAAGTTATAAGTAAATGTAGCTAAGGGATTTGAAAAGCTCCCTTAGAAGGTGTTTTCAAAAAGTGCATTTTGAACTCTACTCTTTATCTGCATCCTTTCCTTTTGGCAAATACCTTAGAGTAATAGTAAGAAGAGCAAAGTGAATTCCTTTTACTTTCCAAGAGAATTTATATAGAAAGAATCTGCCTGCGGCAACGTTTTTTTTTTCTTTCAAGTATGTTGGCCACCAGGGGAAACCGCTGCCCTTCATCTGGCTCCACAGCATCCAAATTCTACTGCCTCATGAAATGATATTGCTAGAAATATCATTTTAATATTTTATTGGAAATATCAATAAAATGAGCTAAAGAAACAAGCCAAAGAAATGGAAGTTTATGTTAATGAAAGGAACATCCAAAACACAGAGCACAGGCTATGCATACTTGGAGTACCTGAAACTGTTACTGTTTACTGAGATGCTTAGTAATGAAGCAGTTTGAAGTAACCTGCATTCATTACCCCGGACTGTCACTGTCACTGTCATCCCATTGCTCATCGATTTGCTTAAACGGGCACCAGTAACGTCTTTTATTGTGAGACTTATTGTTACTATTTTTTTTTGGCATATTGATTATACCACGGGCAGCTTGCCAGGCTCTGCCCAGTGGGCGAGATACTCTCAGTAGTTTGCTGGGCTCTCCAAGAGGGGTGAAGGAAATCAACAGGGGTTGGCCAAGTGCAAGGCGAATGCCCACCGCTCCAGCCCCATTAATAGGACAAATACTTTAATATGTGTAGGGAGCCAGAGCACGTGGAGCAAAGATGGCGCCGACTCCGGCTGCCCTAGGTAATAAATAACCTCCAGAGCGCGGGCCCCGGCATCGCCCCCCATGGGGTGATTGGAAGGCAGCCAACTGGCGAGCAACACGTCAGAAGTGAGGGGTCTTCTCTATAAAAAGGGTATCGCTCTGAGGGTCGGGGCCTTCCTCCCCCATTTGTGTAAGTGTGGAGATCTCCAATAAACTGCTGCAGAAGGACCCTCAACCGGTGTCGTCTCTCTTTGCTGGCGAAGGGAAACTGCGACAACGCGACTTACAACTGGTGCCGAA
Organism: Sorex araneus; assembly: GCF_027595985.1. Classification (NCBI taxonomy): domain Eukaryota; kingdom Metazoa; phylum Chordata; class Mammalia; order Eulipotyphla; family Soricidae; genus Sorex; species Sorex araneus. The sequence continues at coordinate 264,048,245 of NC_073302.1, read as the reverse complement.
ACCCGGGACGACGGGTAAGTTTCATTCGCACCTTGGGGAAGGCCCCTTCGTTCCGAAGGGAGGGTTCAGAACTGCAGGACGGGATGGCTCGGAGAGGCAGACTATAAGTCTGTCAGAAACCGAGGGGTGGCTCGGAGAAGCAGACTACGGCCTGATTTCGTTGCCAGAGGTATGCCTGAGACCTAGGGGGTGGCAGCATTCTTTGTCCTCTTTCTGAGTATTGTGCTTTTGTTCTGCTTCTGCTGTTGGGACGCTGCCGCCGCACGTCAGCCTGACGTAGATAAGCAGCCGTGCTTGGCGGACTGAGGGCTCGGGAATACGGTCCCAACCATCATGGGGACCGCGCAATCTGTGCAGGAGACGCTTAACGATCTCCTCCGTCAAAGGGACATTCGTATTGCCCGCCAGACACTGCACAGTTTTGTTAAGGAAGTAGACCGTGTTGCTCCATGGTATGCGGTCTCCGGGTCCCTTACCCTCCGTTGTTGGAACAAGCTAGGGAAGGACCTAGATGCAGAACATAAGAAGGGCACGTTAAGAAATGGCACTAAGGCTATATGGAAGATGGTCAAAAACTGTCTAGAGGATGAGGCTTGTTCCCTGGTCGTCAGTGAGACTCGGCAAATTTTAGAAAGGGTCCAGGATAGTCTGTCAGAAACCGAGCGGTCGGAAAGATTAAGCGCGCATGAAAGGGTACCCGGGATTAAGAAAAAAAAATTGCCCGATGATGGAGGCAAGGGCGAGGGAAGGGGGAGGGGAAAGTCCTCACCCCTCGCACTCGCAACAAAGGAAAAAGGACCGCCCGGAGGGGGCGAGAATGAGACGGGAGAGGAGGAGGCCACACCTCCCCCCACAGTTTGCGTACTTGCAACCAAGGAAAAAGGACCGCCCGGAGGGGGCGAGAATGAGGCGGGAGAGGAGGAGGCCACACCTCCCCCCACAGTTTACACAACTTGCTCTAGGCCGGGTGGGCCAAGGAAAATCTATCCCTGGGGGGATATGGCTGCAGCCAGCCTGAAACCCAAGGAGAGCTCTTCAGAAGACTCCCTTTCGAGTTCTGAAGAAGAGCAAATTCTAGACCAGGAAGCGGCACGCTACAAAGCGGCACACCGCTACGAAGCGGCATGCTATCGCCCCCCTGACCTCTGTAATCGAAACCGAAGCAGCAGAGCGCACTTACCGCGCCCCGTACCCTCGGCTCCCCCTCCCCCGCCGTAGGCACGGGGAACGGAAGGAGCCCATGCATCCCAAACATCGTTACTTTCTGCTGACCTACATAGGCAGATGAGACTAGCCTTTCCTGTCTTTGAGGGAGATGGGAATGGAAGAGTTCATGCTCAGGTAGAATTCAGTCAGATTAAAGAGTTGGCAGAAGCGGTCAGAAAATATGGGGCCAATGCCAATTATACCATTTCCCTACTTGAAAGACTGGCCCGGGATAGGATGACCCCCCGAGACTGGCAAGACGTGGCCAAGGCCACGCTCCCCAGTAAGGGGAAATTTTTAGAATGGAAAGCCCTCTGGTATGATGCGGCCCAAGACCAAGCCCGTGTAAATCGCAACTCCCAGGAGGCTGCACATCATGCATGGACTGCTGACTTGCTTACCGGACAGGGAGTGCATGCTGATGATCAAATAAATTTCCCTTGGGGGGTATACACGCAAATCTCCTCCTTGGCCATCAAGGCCTGGAAGGGACTCTCAGCGAAAGGGGAGTCGGGCAACCAACTCACTAAGATTGTTCAGGGCCCCCAGGAACCCTTCTCAGACTTTGTAGCTCGGATGGCTGATGCAGCGGCCCGTATTTTCAGAGACTCTGATATGGCCGCCCCCCTCCTAGAACAATTGATTTTCGAGCAGGCCACTAAGGAATGCAGGAGTGCTATCGCCCCACGGAAAGGCAAGGGGCTCCAGGATTGGCTAAAAATTTGTCGAGAGATTGGAGGCCCTCTCTCAAATGAGGGTTTGGCCGCTGCTATTCTTCGTGCGCAGCGCCCCCCTGCGTCCGGTCCGCGTAAGGACAGGACCTGTTTCAATTGTGGAAAACCGGGTCACTTTAAAAGGGACTGTCCAGCCCTTAGGCCCCCCCACGGATTATGCTCCCGCTGTGGAAAAGGGAATCACCCTGCAGAACAATGCCGCTCCGTTAGGAACTCCCGGGGCCAATTACTTCCTCCCTTGCACCCCACTGAGTCAAAAAACGGCTTCAGGGGCCCTCGGACCCAGGGCCCGAACAAATATGGGACCAGGTTCGTCAAGGAAGGGGCCACTCTCCAGCCCCCCTCCGAGTCACTCAACTGGACCTCCGTGCCACCGCCACCGTCACCATAACCCCAGAGTCTGGGGTGCAGGCTGTTCCGGCTACTTTGTCAGCCAAGGCTCCTTCCGGCTGCCTTGGCATTCTAGTGGGACGAAACACCCTAACCAAACTTGGGTTTATTGTTTTCCCGGGGGTGCTGGATTTGGGTCAGGCCGATTTCACTATTCTCTGCTCTTGCCCCACGGGAACCTTTGTCATCAAAGCAGGCGATAGGATAGCCCAGGTTATCCTTTTCCCAGCTGCTTTTCAGGACCCCAGGCAGACCCGTCCGATGAGAACATCGACGATGAGCCCAGAGCAGGCCTTCTTGGTGGTAGATCTGACTGAGAGGCCTAAGTTAACGCTCACCATCCATGGGAGGCGCTTTGAAGGCATCTTAGACACCGGCGCCGACCGCAGTATCATCTCCTCTCATTGGTGGCCAAAGGGCTGGCCACTGGTGAAGACGGACCATGCGCTCCAGGGCCTAGGTTATGCACAGAGCCCTGATGTGAGTACGCAGCTGCTCCCTTGGCGTAGTGAGGAAGGGAAGGAAGGGACTTTCACACCTTATGTGTTGCCGCTCCCCGTGAACCTATGGGGTAGAGACGTGCTAGTAGCGATGGGCATGGTCTTAACAACCGACTACTCCCTAAAGGTTCAGCAGAGGATGCATAAGATGGGATATCATCCTGGCGAGGGTCTAGGTAGGAAATCGAACGGCATAACAACACCTTTACAAGTGGAGGGGCAGACCGATAGGAAGGGGCTGGGTTTTTAGTCAGGGCCACTGGGGAGGAGCTGCCTATTCCCTGGACCACGACATCCCCGGTCTGGGTGCCTCAGTGGCCCCTGCCTATGGATAAGCTCCAAGCCCTGAAGACTCTTGTAGCAGAACAATTAAAGAGGGGATGTGTTGAGCCTTCTACCTCCCCATGGAACACACCGGTTTTTGTCATCAAAAAACGATCTGGTAGCTGGAGGCTTTTACACGACCTCCGTGCTATTAATGTCCAAATGGAAGTGCTAGGCCCTGTGCAGCGAGGCCTTCCCCTGCTCTCTGCAATACCCGCTAATTGGTATTTATATATCATTGATATTAAAGATTGTTTCTTTTCCATCCCCTTACACCCTGCGGATCGCCCTCGCTTCGCGTTTACCATCCCAGAAATCAATCATAAGGGCCCTGATTCTAGATATCAATGGAAAGTCTTACCCCAAGGCATGGCTAATAGTCCCACCATATGTCAATTGTATGTACAACGTGCCTTACAGCCACTTAAGATACAGTTTCCTCAGCTCTATGTTATACATTATATGGATGATGTTTTAATGGCCTTTCATGATAAGAACATTCTACAGGAGGCATTCAGAGTCTTACAGGACTCCTTTGAAATATGGAACCTGCAATTGGCCCCCGAAAAAATTCAGTTCTCGGATACCGGGTCCTTCTTAGGAGCTAAAATATTTCCAAAATGTATTACCCCTCAGCGGGTCCATATACAATTGCGGAATCTCCGCACATTAAATGACTTTCAAAAGCTTTTGGGAGACATCAATTGGCTGCGCCCCTCCCTGGGGATCCCCTCCAGTGAATTGGCTCCTCTATTTAAAACTCTGGAAGGGGATCCCGCTCTAGATTCTCCGAGGGAACTCACGATGGAAGGGAGAGCAGTGCTGCAAAAGATTGAACAGGCCATAGGCAAGGCGCAGTTAACAAGGATAGATTACAACCTGCCCTGGCAGTTGTGTGTTTTCCCTACAGAGGGCATCCCCACCGCCGCACTGTGGCAGGAGGGGCCCCTTCTTTGGATTCATCCCCATGCCTCCCCCTCTAGGAGTATCGTGTCATACCCCGCTGCAGTTGCTGAATTGGCTCTGAAGGGCCTTCAACGTTCTCTTGAACATTTTGGACTCCATCCAGCAAAATTGATTGTTCCTTACACCTCACAACAGCGCCAGATATTGATGGCTGAGCAGGATTCCTGGTCAATCTTAGCCACAGTTTTTATGGGAGAAATGGATAACCATTTCCCCCAGCACCCTCTAGCCCGTTTTGCTGCCTTACATTCATTGATCTTTCCCGTGGTTACCGTAAAACACCCCATACCTGGGGCGACCACCGTTTACACAGATGGCTCCAAATCAGGTATAGGGGCCTATTCAGTTAATGGACAGGTGGTCCGTAGGAATTACGGCCCACGCTCCCCACAAATAGTGGAATGTAAAATAGTGCTTGAAGTTCTTGCCCGCTTCCCTGAACCCCTGAATTTGGTATCTGATTCCGTGTATGTAGTGAATGCCCTGAAGGTCCTAGAAACTGCTGGGCTCATCAAGGATCGGAGCCCTGTCTCCCAGATTTTTAGGAAAATACAAAGCTGCCTTTTATTGCGGTGCAATCCCATTTTTATCACACACATTCGTGCACATTCATCTCTCCCTGGCCCTATGGCAATGGGTAACGCCCTAGCAGATGCCGCCACCCGCCCTTTGGTCATGTTGATAGAATCAAAGGAGCAAGCCCGCGTTTTCCATGACAAATTCCATGTCACCGCAGGCACCCTAGTACACAGGTTCAAGATCACTCGAGAGCAAGCTCGGGAGATTGTGGCCAGCTGTAAAAATTGTGTTCGGTACCTCCCCGTCAGGAACACGGGTATTAACCCCCGGGGCCTTAGGCCTTTACACATGTGGCAGATGGATGTCACCCACGTCCCTAGCTTTGGCAAGACCCAATTTGTACATGTCTCAGTAGACACCTGTTCCGGTGTGATTGTGGCCACCCCGTTAGGGGGAGAGAAAGCCACCCATGCCATCCAACACTGCCTGGAGGCCTGGAGCGCCTGGGGTAAACCTCGGGTGCTGAAAACTGATAATGGCCCTGCGTATACTTCCCAGAAATTCCGCCTGTTTTGTGCACATATGCAAGTCGCTCACGTGACGGGCATCCCTTATAACCCTCAGGGCCAAGCCATGGTGGAGCGGGCACATAGAACACTCAAAACCTACTTGGATAAATTAAAAGGGGGATGGGATCATATAGGGTCTCCCAGAAGCACCCTTGCCTTGGCCTCGTTTGTACTTAATTTTTTGAATTTGGACGATGCTGGCGAGTCCGCTGCTGACAGGCATGTAACACCCCCAAGGGCCTCACCCGCCCTGGCCAAATGGAAGGATGTCCTGGATAACACTTGGAAGGGCCCAGACCCTGTCCTTATAAAATCCAGAGGCGCGGTTTGTATATTTCCACAAGAGGCAGCCCAGCCTTTTTGGATCCCTGAGCGCCTAACCCGCCCCTTGAGGCAACCATCCCCCAATGCCCCTCCCTCTGAGGAGTCAGGCGAAGCGTTGGGAAATGATGACTCCAGGGTCGATCCCTGAGAGGGACTCTCTTTTCCTTTTCAGAGGCCATGAAGCAAGTGGCCCGGTCCTTACCTCGATGGCTGCCCGTTCTTCACCTCCTGACCATGGCGAGTCCCGCATTGGCCGGCCTGGGCAGGCCTGGGAACCCGTCCGACCTTCTGACGACGCTGTATGGAACCCCGTGTGATTGCCGTGGAGGACATCAGAGAGCACGCCCAGAAAAATTCTCACAATCAGTGGACTGTGGGACTCGGACTGCATACTTAGCCATGCTCGGTAGCCTAACTGGCGGCGGGTTTACACAGTCCTGGCAATGTGTGGATAAGCCCAGGCTCACTAAACGGGGGATCCCTGTCCTACAAACTGTGTAATGGTAGACCAGATGAATGCTATGTGTTATGACAGCTATTCTGAATGTACCCTAGGAGGAAAGAAGTATTTTACTGCAAGGCCCTATATGTCTTACGAGGGAACGTTCGGGGGTGACTGGTCAGTCGTCCCCTCCAGCAGAGGGAACCCTAAGTATGCTGCTGCCTCATGCACGGCCCCAGTGGGAAGAGATGCATGCTGGCCCATGCGAGCCCCCTTACACGTTTCCGATGGAGGGCCTACTGATGTGGTCTGGGAGGTGGAAGTGGGGCAGAAAATTCAACAGCTGATTCTTGCCCAGTATCCTCAGATTGAATATCATCCCCTGCTACTCCCGAAACCCCGGGGCATGGATTTGGATCCCAGTACTGAGAACATTTTGGCCGCCACACATTCGGCATTGAATGTTACTAACCCCACCCTGGCCGAAGATTGCTGGCTATGCCTACCATATGGTGACTCCTGGCCTTTGGCAGTGCCCTCTTCTTTAGCTAATGACTCCACCCCCTCTACTGTGCAGGTTGACAACTGCTTTGCCAGCCTTCCCTTCAAGGTATAGCCTCTTGGCTTTAATTTTAGTCATTGCTTTTATAGGGTTGCTAATAATGATTCCTATGACATTGATGTCGGGGTGCTGTCTACCTCTGGGTGTGAACAGTCTATTAATAGCGCTGGCCCGCTGTGTGCTGGGACCAGCCGAGTTTTTGTGTGCGGCAGCAATCAGGCCTACACCCTTCTCCCGACGAACTGGACTGGCCTCTGTGGGCTAGCTATGCTACTCCCTGATATTGACTTACTTAAAGGTGATGAACCAGTCCCCATCCCATCTATAGATCACATTGTCCCTCGCCATAAGCGAGCAGTGCAGTTCATTCCATTACTACTGGGCCTGGGTGTCTCCGCGGCCGTGGGCACGGGTTCGGCGGGATTGGCCACAGCCCTTTCCTCCTACTCCAAGTTGTCCCAACAACTAGCAGATGATGTTACTAAAGTTTATCAATCCATTAAGGATCTCCAAGACCAAATAGATTCCTTGGCAGAAGTGGTACTCCAAAATAGGAGAGGTCTGGACCTCCTCACTGCGGACAGAGGGGGAATTTGCCTGACACTTCAGGAGAAATGCTGTTTTTATGCCAACAAGTCGGGTATAGTGAGGGACCGGGTTAGAAAACACCAAGAAGAATTAGAAAAAAGGAGACATGAGTTTTATGAGCGCCCGTTTTGGTCGGCGTGGGGGGGTGTGTTGCCCTATCTCCTCCCCCTTTTGGGGCCCCTTGTTGGAGCATTATTACTGATCTCCTTTGGTCCTTGGGCATTCCAACGCCTAACTCAGTTTATTAAAGATCAGGTGAATGCCGTGACCTCACGTAAGGTGGAAGTGTACTATCACCGCCTGGTGCAAGCCTACCCAGGGGAAGACTCTGAATGATATTTGTACAACATTCTGCTCTGCACCTCCGTATAATACCGTGCCTTGTTTTTGATTGCGTATAATACCGTGCCTTGTTTTTGATTGAATCTTAGCAGAGTGTAAGCTGGCGTAGGTGATGATGCCTAGTCTTTTTAGATCGTTTAGTCCCAACGGTTGCTCAGCCTAGGTGGCCTGTCCCCCCGCCGGAGGCATCGCCGCTTTAAATCAAGCTGCTCAGTGCTTCTTTTATGCTGAGTGTAGCCCCTGCACACTCGGGATCTGTGAATCCATTGCACGAGTTTGGGTGCACCGGCAATGGTCTCAGGGAAGGGTGTCAGACTAGATGGTACTGCACTGGGTCTCTCTCCTCCCTGACCCAGGGCGACGAGCCGCTTGCATAGGGCCGCCGTCGAAATTTTGCCCTGCCTGGAAAAGCGGACGGCGGGACAGGAGGAGCCTCATCGGATCCTGAAGAGGGACCCGTTGAGGCCACCTCAGTCCCTGATATTTTTACAGGCAGTGGTGTCCGTCGCCCCCTTTCTCGCAGAGACCGGCTCCTTAGTAAAGAGATAAGGGGGAGTTGTAGGGAGCCAGAGCACGTGGAGCAAAGATGGCGCCGACTCCGGCTGCCCTAGGTAATAAATAACCTCCAGAGCGCGGGCCCCGGCATCGCCCCCCATGGGGTGATTGGAAGGCAGCCAACTGGCGAGCAACACGTCAGAAGTGAGGGGTCTTCTCTATAAAAAGGGTATCGCTCTGAGGGTCGGGGCCTTCCTCCCCCATTTGTGTAAGTGTGGAGATCTCCAATAAACTGCTGCAGAAGGACCCTCAACCGGTGTCGTCTCTCTTTGCTGGCGAAGGGAAACTGCGACAACGCGATTAACAAATATGTCCAACTGCGAATACAATATTTGGCCTGTCTGCAAAAGAATTAGAAAACCTTGTGCTGAATCTAGAGAGCGAGCATGGAACTATAGTTCTAGAGCTGATGAGAATGTATTTGAATCTCACAGTAAAATTATTAAGCAGCTTGGATTTCGGTTTTTGGACCACAAATGGTGGTGCTCAAGGCTTAACTCCTGGTTTTGCCTACCCACATCATTCCTGAGGAGTCTTAGGAGAACGTATGTGGTATTGGGGATTACCAATTTCCGTTGCACAAGGCAAATGACTTACCTGCTGTACTATCACTTTTAACCTCCAACTCTTTTGATTCCCCTCATTTTATTTTATTTTAATAAAATAGTTCACAGCAATTTACCATATTCAGTATTCCAACACCAGTCCCATCACAATAACACCTTTAGTTACCTACCCTCCCCACCACCCAAGCCCGTCATGCAGAGTGGAGTATAAAAATTGTCCTGGCTGGGAAAGCACAGATTTTAAGATTTTGGATAAACTGAAAGGACTTGTGTCTTCATTGCGAGATTTATTGGTCAGTCTGTGGATCATGGACACTAATTATTTTAAATGGTGTGGTAAGTGGTTTTTAATGTGGCTGCTGGACTCTGGAAAAACAAGAACATGGGTGGAGGTCACACATTCACCAACAGGTCTTATTTTCTACACTCTCAGAAATACTAGGTGCCATATTCTATGTTCCTTTATGTTTTAAAGCATACAGCATTGTTGTCTTACTATGGTAAGGTCACTTTTTTATGGTAAAGGTTTATATTTTCTTTTATCATAAAATGCATTGATAGCATTAGGATTGTGTAAAGAGTGGTATTATCACAAGAAATGCACTGGTAAAAGAAGCTTCTGAAGAACAGAAATGACATCAGGAATGCACCATTATTATATATATTATATCTGCTCCTGAATAGACAAGGGCATAATGTACTTACTACTCAAAGGAAGAGAGAGGAAAGAGAAAGAGTAAGAGTAGAACATATATGCAGTAAAAAGCTTCATAGGAACCATGGATATCAGCACTCATTGCAAATCCTGAAGTTAGAAATCAACAGCAAAGAGCTTTTGAGTTCTCCCACTCTGAGTTCCCATTTGTATCTCCTTTGATTAAAATCAATCTGAGGCCACCCAATTAGCAAATCTGTTTTTCTGCTTTTTGCAGTAAGGAAAATAGGGCAAAGTAACTGTGGAGAAAAAAAAATATATATATACATATATATGTAAATATATATGTATATATATATCACAAATTCTTGGTCATGTCCTAAGACAATACAATAAAAATCAGTATTTTGATATGGGAGTTATAGGCATAATAATAAAAAAATAAGCCTAGGTTTTGGTCTGGAGAGATAGTACAGCAAGTAGGGTAATTGCCTTGCATATGGTCGACCCAGGTGCAATCCCTGGCATCTTACATGGTCCCCTGAGCATTGCAGGGAATAATTATTGAGCACAGAGCCAGAAGTAACCCCTGAGCATTGGTAGGATACCCCCACCCCCAAAAAAACAATTCCTTGGTTCAAAACCAAAATAAGTCAAATATTTGCTAAATCAGTAACATTACATTATTTTCTTTCTTTTTTTTTTTTAAAGGAAGAATTTTTTGGGCTGGAGAAAGTACAGGGCATAAGGCATCTGCCTTGCACTGGCTGACCCTGGGTTGACAACACCTTATATAGTCCCCTGAGCCCTACAAGTAGTGAGTCCTGAGCACCACCAGTAAAGATCCCTGGGAAAGAGTCAGGAATTAGCCTGAGGAAAGGCAGATAAAACCCAAGAGACAAAAACAACAAAGAAAGAGAGGAACTTTACTTAAAAAATGGTAAGCAATATTATGATAGGTAAATTTAACTCAACAAGAAAAAGAAAAGAGAGTAAAGCATTCAATGTAATATAAATTTCATAAGATTTTAAAATATGTTTGCTCTAAATTAAAAAATAAATTTAGAATTAATAAATACTAAATTAAAATAGATGGATGTAGCAGAGAATGTAGTTTGATCTTAGAACACACATTTCACAAGTATGAGACACTGAACTGAATCTCTTTGTCCCAAATGAAATAAAAATGTGTGAACTTTTATATGAAGGCTAAGGGGAAAAAGCATTCATAAGATTTGCCAATTTTCTTAGAAATTACATCAAAGCCACAGAATTTGATAAAGTGGATATCAAAAAGAAAAAATGTTGATATATAAGACAACACTGTTAAGAGAGTAGACAGCAGCAGAGAAGAAATTACATTATACAAATTATACATCAATTAAAAAGTTTCTATCTAGAATGTATAATAACTCACACAATTCAACAAAAAACACTTCAACTAGAAATTGAACACAAGTATTTACAATTAACAAGTGTTTCTCCAAAAGTTATGGAAACGTCTATAAATAATATGTTCAACATCATTTATCATCAGGAGAGAAAATATTAGTAGTACAATTTCCTACTCAAAAAATGGGCTATTTTCTGTCTTTCTCTTTTTCTCTCTCTATCTATATAATTTTAGGAAATGTATGCATTAAAAGTAACATATAAACATAAATAATTAATGTAATAAATATATACCAAATATATATTGCATGATAATATGTATTAATACATAAATTGTCATGAATGATATAGAAAAAAATGCAACCTTTGCCCAATAATGATAGTAAAAGAACATTTTTCAGCTTCTGTGGGAATTGTTTAGTAGTTTGGCAAAATATTTAACACACAACTACCATTAGGTTCAGAAATTTAACTCTTAAATAAATAATCCCAAATAACTGGAAACCAGAACTTAAACTAAAACTTGTACATGGCTAGTTAAAGCCTCACTGCACTAATGAAAATAAACCACTTAAAGTTCTATTAACTGATAGATAATGGTAGCTTAGCTACGTGCTGGAAGTTCTTATTAGCAGATTGTGCAAACAATAAACACTGGAAAGAAAAAAACAAAGTACACATTTCAATTATTCAGAAAAGTTTAGTTTGCATTTGTCTAAATTTTTTTTTGCAGCACTAGATCAAATTAATCTCTTATTTATGGACTTTGTGTAAAGATAGTAAAATGCCCTTATAAAATTCTGAGTACTTTATAAAATTATACTACTGTACTCCATTTCTCAGTTGAAGAAATCTGATTTTTCAATTGTCATAGTGAGAATATCATTTTTCCACTTCCTTGCCTGCTATCTATAATAAATTCACTTCCTTTTAATTAAAGCATAAAATATTGGACTTAGTGAAGCTCTCAATGAATTCTGCCGTGACACAAATCTACCCTTTGAACAAAGCATGCTTGAAATGTCTGATAATGCACACAACTGATATGTGAAGTTCTAAATCTTATGATTTATACAGCAACTTTTTATCCAATAATATTATATTTGGACCATATCTTTGAATTAATAACAATGATTATCTTGAGTTAATTAAAATTTTTTATTAATGTTTTACAAAGGGCAGCTATCAAATGTTTATTTTTTAATATGATTTTAAACCTTTACTCAAATATTTCCCATTTTCTAATCTGTAGATATATGCTGCTTGCTGATTGGGGGTATATTTTTAACCATTATTTTGTTTCCATTTTCATTTTTTCTATAACTTTGATGAGTATAATCAATATGTAAATATTATAGCACAGTGGGTAGGGTGTTTGCCTTGCATGCAGCTGACCCAGGTTTGATTCCTCCATCCCTCTCAGAGAGCCCGACAAGCTACTGAGAGTATCCCACCCACACACCAGAGCCTGGAAAGCTATCCCTGTCATATTCAACATGCCAAAAACAGTAACAAGTCTCACAATGAGATGTTACTTGTGTCCAACTCAAGCAAATCGATGAACAATGGGATGACAGTGTTACATTCATACATTTATCAATTCTATAGCCTTTTCTTGGAGCTAAACACCATGAATTGAGGTGGTATTAAAGTCAAAAATTGATTTATTTTATTCTAAAAAAATGTTTCTTGATTGGTTTTCTATGATTTACAGTATTGTTAAGAATATTTCTCATAAAAAAATCCTAACATCACACTCTTTACTAGAGTGCTCATCTCACTCCCCTTGATCTCTTCCTCCTACTAACTGAATGATGTGGGTAACCAAATATGTGTTTCTTTCCTTTCTACCTAGATACTTATATCATAATGTCTGATTTCATTGAGGTTAGGGTTTTTCTTGTCCTTTGATAATATATAACAAAAAGAACTTTAAAGGGAAAACTCCTATGAATATCAAGACATAACAATTCCAGAACATCAGCATTTAATAGAGTATCCTCTCTCTGAAATACCAGGGGGAAAAAAGAAAGATTTTTGTTTGCTTGTTTTCCTCTTGAGAGGACATGAATTCCTTTCCAGTAAAAGTTAACTCGCCAGTTTCTCATTCAAGATTCTAACTGACTTTACTTTGAGATACTATACTTGGCTTTTTCTCCTATACCCCCAAACTATGGAATCTGAACACTAAAGTGAAATTCATAGATTCATAAAAGTTTTCCAAGTCTAAGATAGTCTTTAATGCTCTGTGATTTAACTCCCTACATTCCTATATCCATTTACTTCATTTCTTGCCTTTCAGTTAAAAATGATTTTAAAGTTTCAACTAAGATAATTTAAATATTTCAGAACAGGTATTTTAGTTATTTTTTGGACCTACATCTGATTAGAAGTGTTTGTATCATATCATTTTTTTTAATTTTTTAAAAGACTTTAAATGTATTTAAATAAATGATTTTTTTCTGTTTCATTTGTCATATCACACACATATATGAGTACCTGACTTTCTTCTTATAGAAACAAAATTTACTTTCCCAAATATTCCTGAACACCTGCTTCATACAATTTTTCTCAAATATCTTTTTTTTCCTTACTCTCTCTTGATGTTGTACATTTAACCTCCTAAACCTCTACTGTTAAAAAGATTAACAGTAGTGTCATTAATAAAATTTTTCTGATTAAATAAAATAAGTATATCCAGTATGTTAAATATATGCTGGCATCACATCTGGCCTGAAGCAATAGCCCATCTGGTAGGGCATTTGCGTTGCACACGGCCAACCCAGGTTCGATTCCTCTGCCCCTCTCGGAGAGCCCAGCAAGTTACCAAGAGTATCCTGCCTGCACTGAAGAGCCTGGCAAGCTACCCATGGCATATTCGATATGCCAAAAACAGTAACAAGTCTCACAATGGAGACATTACTGGTGCCCGCTCGAGCAAATCGATGAACAATGGGACAACAGTGTGACAGTATTACAGTGCTACATTTGGCACTGAATATTTAACAGTGAAATAGACAGTCTATATTATTACTGAATATAGATTGCAAGCATATTTATGAAGAAAATTAATACCCAAACATAGTTGAAAAATAAGCAAATACTTAGCCTGAATGACACTATAGAAGTGCTAATTGTATAATGAGGTGTCTACGAATGTTGCCTTACTTCAGTTTGAAATGAATGAGCATATGGTGCATAATAGAATTGTCTGAGAGGGACAGAGAAATCTAACCCAGGTCGGCCCCATGCAAGGCAAACAACCTACCCTCTGTGTTATCACTCCAGCCCAGAAATAGACTTTAAATGCAGATTTAGGTATTTAGTAAAATTTTCCCGAACATTACTAAGTCAACTCATTTGTTCTGTATGGATAATTCTCATATACATAGCCACTAATAAAATAAAGTTCTAACCAGTGTCACGGTGACATTGGTGTGGTTCAAATGTTAATTTACATCTAAATTTCTTATAATTCATTTTAAATTTTGAGCAAGTTTCTGTAAAAAGACAATAGCATTCACTTTGAAATTTCACTTCAGTCTATACTACATTTAACTTTTAAAAGAAAATAATTTTTAAAACCTTAAAAGTTTAAATCAGAACATTGCTTATTTAGCAATACTTCTAACATTCAACTAAGAGTCAAAACATTCAGCTAAGCATTTTGCAAGTTAAGAATGTTTCAATTCAATTAAAAAAGTTTAATTTAAGTTGCATTCAATCCTAATTTAAAAGGCCTTAGGATAATAGAACACATAGTGAGTAAGAGTTTGTGTAATTCACTATTGAAAATAGACAGCAACAATAGGATTCTTAACAATAGGAAATATAACCTGAATTATCATGAATCTAATACCAAGCTCAAACTAAATTTGTTAATTTTTAATACTTATGAGAAAAAGTTTTTAAAGTTGAGCACAAAGGAATATAAAATTTTAATGACTGAATATATAAAAAGAAAAATTTTAATGTGTTCAATAAAAATATAGAAACATGAAAATTCAAGGTGAAACCATGCTTTAGAACTATTTTACCTTTAAATATTAGATATATAAAATTATCAAAATAATTCAAAAGAAAAATTCCTGTTAATAAGAAAATATTCATTTCTTGTCATTTGTAAAGTTATGAAAAATAAAAAATAAAAATATATTGATAAGAATTATGCTTTTTGCTAGAAATTATGTGCCAGAAATCATGTTCTGTATTTAAAATAAAATGAAGATTACAGATATGTAGATTAACTTCATGGCATTTAAAGGCAGAATTATAAATTATAATATAATAGTTTAAATTAAGGGACTCGATACTTTAATAGAAAATAAATTATTTGAAAGAGATATATGTAATGTTATGATCCAATAATCACAAGACTGAGCCTGATCATTCTGAAAAAAATAAAATTAATATAGATATTATTATCTTAATGAGTAATACTTGAACTGAAGTAAAAAGTATTTCAAGGAATTAATGATGGCAAGTATGTTTTATTTCATAAATATCATTATACTTTTGGAATCATTCAAACTCATGTTTTGTAACTCATCTTCTGAAGGGGGCCACAGAAATATTACTTATGAGAGTCTGTAGCAATCAGAGTTATGGTGTATTTTAAGGAGGTTATGCTGAATAGAAATAAAAATTTAAGAGTATGGTGTCATTTTTTCTATCTAAAGTTCAATCTAGAAGATACAAAAAAAAACAGTTTCTTATATAACTATACAAATAATTAACAAAACATCATGTTTTTCTCAATGATCTGATACACAGATGCTAAAGTGCAAGAAGAATGGAAAGAATTGTATTAAAACAAACATGAATAAAATAAAAAATAATCTTGCTTTATTGTAGATATGTGGATCTTCATGTTTTACAGATGTTATAACATATAGGTATTTTTTAGGTGAATGTGTTAGGAAAAGCAGTGAAAAGCTATTTCTTGCTGAACAAGAAGTTGAGACTGTATGAGGTACTGCACAGTTACCTACTACGCCTTTTGTATTGAAATTTTTTTCTAAAGCGTTATCAGAAAAAAGACTATTCAAAACTGTCTATTGTCTACAAGTAATACATTTACTGGAGTTAGTTGCATATCTATTTTCTCTTTCATTATTTGTCTGTCCTAAATCTCTTTGAATTTTAAATAATGTAACAGAACTTACCTTGCCAACTAACGCAATTCACTGTTTATATTCAATGCATTATTTTTTTCAAAATATACTGTTAGTATATTTTGAAATTAGCTCAATTAGCTCAATTTAAAAAAAAACTTTAAGAGGTTGGAATCAAATACATAAGCAGTTTATTTTTTTTAAAGAACAGTGTATCTTTCAAATAACTTTTCATTAAGGCAATAGATGGACAGTCAATGATGTATAAGATTTTCAATGAGTTTTTCATTGATTTAACTTTTTGTTGGGAATATGGGGACAATTGCATACATTCTTTCCACCAATAACCAACTTGTTGTTTTTTAAATCCTCTAGCCACTTTTCTCATTATTTCCCTAATTAATAAAAGGATCATGAAATACATCAGTAAAAAGAAGGGCTGCAAAGCACTAGACCAAACTTAATCCACAAACACACTAATACGATAAGGGCTTATAAGCAAGTTTTCTTTGGTCAACATAAAATTAATTAGAACACGATTTCATGATGCCTCAATTAAAATAGAGATTTTCCAAAGTCAGGAAGAAGTAGAACATCCTCTCCTCAAAGAAGCTGTCTCTTGGGATAGTAGCATTTGGTGATAGAGACCTGATAGATTCCAGAATAATCCAAGGAGTTAAGAATCTGCTTCATTGGGACTGGAGCAATATTACAGTGGGTAGGGTGCTTGCTTTGCACACAGCTGACCCGGGTTCAATTCCCAGTATTCCCTATGGTCCTCCGAATACCACCAGGAATGATTACTGATTGCAAATCCAGGAGTAACCCCTGTGCATCGCCGGGTGTGAAGAATAATATGGATGGTAGAATAGGCTATATTATGTTCTTAATCTCATCTTCTCTCTGTTCAGGACAGAGAATGCAGACCAATAATATAAGTGCTCAGCTTCTCCCAAAGTTAGTAAAGCATTAATATGTACATCACAAATTTTTAAGGGATGCCCTAAATTAGTATGTTGCTTCCCATCACTAGTGGTGTAGTCGTTCTATCATCATCATTCAGAGTTGCTCTTGAGAGAAGTTAGATTATGCCAATGTAATAGCTACCATCCTACGTTCCTCCCAGTTTAGAGCAAGAACAGCTGCCTGATCCTTCCCAGGGATGGAAAGAATTTATGATTCCGTGAATCTCCAATTGTGCTTATTGATTTGGGTCATTATATATATGTATATATATGTTATATATATATATATATATAAATTGAATCAATGAAGACTGGGAAGGGAAATTGCTTTGATAAATTCATTGATGCAAATACAGAAATAATACTAAATAAAGACAGAATCAGGTAAATGAGTTACAAAGGAATAAGGTAAATTTCTATAAAAGGTACAATGTAGACATAACCAAATCTTTAGCTGAGCAGAACATTCTTACTGAGGCCAAGAGATTTATGAATAAATAAAGTAAGGATTTCAACAAATATAAAGTAATTGAAGCATCAAATACAAACCAAGAATCTGAAGAATATCATAATTATACTAAAAATGTAGCCAGAGTGGTTCAGAAGCATATTTACTAGAAAAGAAGAAGCTAAAGTCTGATTTAACTAAAGTATAGAAATAACCAATTCACCCAACGGGAAAAAAAAATCCTCAAAACTAAAAGGCTTCACAAGTAAAAAATCTTTTCACGTTTGTATATCAACTCTTCAGAATGAACATTTAAAAATTTTATTTATCAATATTCCTTATTGACAAGTACAAAATATCTAACAGAATATTAAACTGACCCCAAGTGCATTAAAAGGCTCTTAAGTCCAAGCAAAATGTATCATTGAGATGGAAAGATAGTTTTTTTTTTTTCTTTTTGGGTCACACCTGGAGATGCACAGGGGTTATTCCTGGCTCTGTACTCAGTAATTACTCCTGGTGGTGCTCAGGGGACCATATGGGATGCATGGGATGCTGGGAATCGAACCCGGGTCAGCCGCATGCAAGGCAAACGCCCTACCCGCTGTGCTATCTCTCCAGCCCCCAGAGATGGCAAGATAGTTTGACATAATCACATACATTTGATAAAGGTGTAAAATTGAAAACCACATGATTATTTCAATAAATGTAAGGAAAGTATTTAGTGCAAACATTAATAACTCTATGAATTAAAAATAGGAAAATAATAACACAGTAAGAGTCACATATATGAAAGCCAATGGTGAATATCGTAATTAATAAATGGTAAAAAGATGAACCATTCTTTCAAATTGGGCATAATAAAAAAGATGCTACTGTAACATATAATTTATTTTAAAACATACCTGAAATTCTAGTCAAAATTATTAGGTGCAAAAATAATAAAGAGATACAAATATTCTAATATTTCAAATATTTCAAATCTTCAGACAAGCATGGCTAAAAAAATTCCTTTTCCCAGTTTATCTGATCTTCTACAAAATTTTAAAGACTCCATAAATCCAACCATTTAACCAACCAGTCAGCAAAATATATGGAATCAGGGAGATGACTCAGAGGGCTGACTTGTACATTACATCTCAATTTGAACACTGACTATAGGAACAACAATATTAATTTTTTAATTAAAAATTTATAGGAACAAAATTAAATTAAATTAACTAAATTTTCTGTAAAATACTCATGAGAGGCTGGATCAATAGCACAGCTGGTAGGGCATTTGCCTTGCATGAGGCCAACCTGGGTTCGATTCCCAGCATCCCATATGTCCCCTGAGCACTGCCAGGGGTAATTCCTGAGTGCAGAGCCAGGAGCAACCCCTGTGATTCGCCTGGTGTGACCCCCACAAAAAAATATAACATAAACACTGTGAGACATCACTTAAGAGCTGCTATGATGGTCACTAAGTAGCAAAAAAAAAAAAATTACAAGCATGGAAAAAGTTGGAATCTTTATTATTTGTAGATAAATTAAAAAATCATGCAGCCAGTATGCAAAATACCATGAAGCTTCCTTAATTAAAAACAGAATATACAATTCAATATCTCACTGAAAAATGTGTATCCAAAGTAATCAATATCACTGTCACTGTCATTCCTTTGCTCACTGATTTGCTCGAGTGGGTACCAGTAACGTCTCCATTGTGAGAATTGCTGTTACTGTTAGTGTTCAATATCTAAAACAATATTAGCATTACGGTTCTTGAAGCAATATTTAAAATAAAGAAATGTGAAATAATCTGAAATCTAACAGATAATGAAGTAATTGATGTGTATATATGTATATGCATTAATATTTCTCAACATTCAAAAATGCAAAACTCTAAACTGAAAACATGGATGAAGTTAAACGTTGAGAAAAACAAACAAATAATAGATACTATTGAATGATGGCTGTTGGCCTTTGATTTCAAAACAATGAAATACTATACAGCTGCAAGGAATGATGAAATAAAACTATCTTCTTTAATGTGGTTAGACCTGAAAGATACCATGCAGACTGAAGTAAATTGGAAAAACAACAAACAGGATTCTCTCACGTATCTGTGGTAAATAAAATACTGGATGAGGAACTGCACTGTAGCAAAGGTGGATGATAAGATCACCTTGATATCAGTGTTTATTAGAGAGGTGAATGACAGAGAAGGACAGATATCTAGGGGCAAGAAGAGAATGGAAGTGAGAGGTGAATAGGCATCAGGACTTCAGTTATACCGGAGATATGGATGAGTGATATAGCCATATATCCAAAACACATACTGGACAAAACTGAAAGCATGAGATTTAAGTGGAAATCACTAAACTTTGTTATGGTGCCTGTCAAGTTGACAAATGGGGATAGCGTGGGAGTTGGGATGAGAGGGAATATGGGAACGCTGGTGGAGGGAGGTGGATACTGGTGGTGGGATTGGTGCTGAAATGTTATATACCTGGAACTCAACTGTCAATAACATTGTAAATCATGGTTCTTTAATTAAAAAAGATAAACAAATTGTAAAGTGTTGGAAAGAGGACACAGGGAACAAGGCAGTGCATTTGCTCTTCTAATAACATAGGGACGATAGTGGAGGGTCTTGGGAAAGTTGTTGTTGAGGATAGTGCAGCAACTTTGTACATCTCAAAATAAATAATGCTAGCACTCTTATAACCATGTTCCATAAACTACAATAAAATAAAAATAAAAATGAATGCATATTAAAATTAACAATATGCAGCAGGAAGGGCGTTTGCCTTGCACGTGGCTGATCCGGGTTCGATTCTTCTGTCCAACTCTTGAGAGCCTGGCAAACTACCGAGTGTATCTCACCTGCACAGCAAAGCCTGACAAGATACTCTGGATGTAGTCAATATGTGAAAAATAGTAACAATAAGTCTGACAGTGGAGACTTTATTGGTACCCACTTGAGCAAATCAATGAATGGGATGAAAGTGCTACAGTGCTAAATATTAAAATTGCATTGTTATGGTTTGATTTCATTTACTCAATATTAGTGAAACATTTTTATAGTTCTAACATTTATTTTCAGACGAGATTGGCATGTTCAGGGTGGTATGGATGTAGGGCATTTGCCTTGCAAGCGGCTGACCTGGGTTCAATTCCTGATTCCTCTGTCCCTCTCAGAGAGCCCGGCAAGCTACCGAGAGTATCTCGCCGGCATGGCAGAGCCTTGCAAGCTATCCTCGGCATATTCAGTATGCCAAAAAGAGTAACAGCAAGTCTCACAATGTAGACATTAGTAGTGTCTGCTGGAGCAAATCAATGAGCAATGGGATGACAGTGAGAGTGACAGTGACATTTATTTTCAAATTAGTTGCTATACTGTATTGTTTTTATGTTATATCCTGAACTACAAGAAACATTGACATTCTTAGCTAAATTCTGTTTTATTTCTTTAGGGTCCTAACTCTAAGGATATTTAATTAAAACACCCTTATTCCTTGGAAATCAAGTTATTTTCTTATTTAGTTGCAGCCTAATTTCTCATACATAGATCATTTATCAGTATAGATGAGCTTTTTGTTTGTTCCTTGTAGGTCACATGAAATAACAGATGCATGTGTGCAAAATATATGACGCGTTTTCTTAATATTGCCCAGTTCCCTTGGTTTGATCTACCTATATACTTATTAAAATATTAATTCTTTTACTAAACTAAACCAAGAAAACTTCATCTTGAAGACTTGTGTAAAATAAGTAAAGTTCCTGAAAACAAAACTTTAGCTATTAGACAAAACTCTTCAAAATTGAAAGAGTTTCAGATATAATTTTTTAGTGAAAAATTAGTTAATATGACTGTAATAAAAGCACTGGGTCCCCAGGAACAGTTGGTGTTGTCAGTGATGAGGTTTCCTATGTGCTAGCAACTACACTTGGGAAATGAAAACGCTCATTTACTGAACAGGAAAAAGTATAGCCCCAAAGTATAAATTCCTGATACAACATGGCACGTCTTACAATCAACATGAGTGAAGCCTGAGAGCTTGCATATGACAGGGTACATTCTTCCTTGAAAAGAAGCAGCTAGAGAAGCCCTTCCTGTGGAAATGGCATTTGAACTAATATACATACATATTATTTTTAGCCATGATTAAAAAAATTATCAAATTCTTTCATTATTCTTACAGATATTATTCTTACAGATAATATTCCTACAGATATTAAAAAAAAAACTAAGAAAAACTTTTTCATAAAGAACCTATACTGCTTTTGCTCTAGGACATTCTTTCAAAATTGTTCTCATTAGCATGAAAATACCAAACACATTTTATAATTCTGAGATATATTTAGAAATTGACGCTGTTCTCCAATTTCTTATACCTTCTGGCCCAGATGTCATTAGAAACTCTGAAACTTTTAGATCTTATAGAGGTAATGTGAATTTATAGTTTTATACCGAATGTGAACCATTAGGGCTCCTTGATATGTGTGAGGTCTGAGAAAGAGCACACACACATCCTGTGCTCAAATACACTATGTGTCTGTGTTTATATGTATAAGAACTCATAAGGAGTATGTACAAATTATGAATGTATTTGTATCAAGTCAGTTCATATTTTGCTACTGATATATCAGCCAAAATTTTAAGAAATAGTGGTCTCAAAGGTGTTCAAACTGCAGTTGAATGTTCAGCCTCTAAGAAATGTATCAGAAAGCTTAAGGTGAATAGATTTTAAGTAAAAAAAAAATAAAATTTAAATTCTTGCTTCAATGAACAGAGTGAGAATGATTTTGCGTGTTTTGTTTTCTGTATGTAGTTGCCACTACTGGTGCTTAAGTTTCATTCATAATTGCACTGAAAGACACACACACTTGTGCCCAAAATCCAGCACTCACAGGTTATTTTATAAATATCTTTAATTTAAATAAACTAATTAATCAAGCTCATGGCTAGTTATCACTTTTAGAAATACTGTGCTCACTCTCAGTAGTAGTTGCCATGATCTAAACTTATGAATTAAAATGTATTGCCAGAAGACATTTAGTTTTGATTGGTTGTATTTATAGCCACACAACTATCAATAAAGCACAGTCAAATATAACTTTAATAGAAGGTTGAAAGCAGCCAATGCCCTTTTTAAGTTAATTATTAAGTGCAAATAAAATTCAATATAATTTATTAAATATAAAGTGAGGGCTAAAGAGTTAATACAGGGGTGAAGGCATTTGCTTGCATGCAGACAATGAATTCTTGATCCTGCCACAACATATAATCCCTTGAACATCTCCAATAGTGATCCCCATGCATAGAACCAGGAATAAGCCTTGAGTACCTTAAGATTTGGCCCAAAATAAAAAAAAAAAAAAGCAGAAGCAGCAAATAAGAACCATGCATCATATTCTTTAATTTTCTTATTGTTTTCAAATGCATGGTTTCCATTTTACTTTATTTTTAAAAAATAAGTGCTTATATTTTAACTAAAGCTTATTTTTACAAAGTCCTATTTGTGTACATGGTTAACACTGTATAGAGATGTGAGCTGTTATTTAAAGTATATTTTGAAGGTTTTTCTCCAAAGCCCTAAAAGCAAAACCAGAATCTGAAAGAGAAAGCTAAAAATCAAAAGCTATTTCACTTAAAAAGATTTGTTTCATCCCACTAGAAGCAACACAGAGTATCATAGAAAATTTGGTTAGTCATATGATTGCATTTGACATCATTAGTGAGTCCTTTACAATTAAAAACTTCTCTAGATGAAAACCCACAGAGATTTCTAAAATCATTATGTATGAGGCAGATGAATATAACTTTTAATAAAAGCATTTCCACCTCATCATTATATAATCTTGACTAATTTATATAACGTTTCTGACAGTTTTCTCAATCTATCCACATTAGTCATCCCTACAATGTCTTTTGTGCAAATTAAGTAAACCTGTAATTCTAGCATAGGATCTTTTTGAGGACTGAATATAAATGTGAATAATTATCAAAGTCACACAAAATTTCAAGATATTCATAAAGGGTATTTACTTTGTACTAATTTTGTCCATCCTTAGTAATTATAATTCTTTTTACATGCTTAATTTGTATAAACTTTCTCATAAATACATAAATACCATCTCAATCACCCACTGAATTCTGTTCCATTTTTACCCCCTGGAACTAAACATCATATAATATGTGAATATAATTAATATACATATTTATTTAATACATATATATGATAACTATATATTAAAAACTGAAATTATGCTCATGGCCTTTATGGAGGTGATATTCAAGCATTCTTCCTTTTATATTCCCACAGGAAAATGAATTTTGTTGTTGTTATTGTTGTTGAGTCATACCTGTAAGTGTTTAAAGATTTCTCCTACTTCACACTCAGGGATCACTCCCGGTTGGTCTCCCAGGACCATATCAGGTCCTGGAGATAGAATTCTGGTTGCCCCTATACAAGGGAAGCACCATACCTGCTCTACTGTCTCTCTGTACCCACACAAGTAAGACTTTTTTAAAAAAATAGTTGTTTTGAAACTTATTATGACTCAGAGTTCAAAAATAATTTTAGAGCAAAGCACAATCTTTCTTTCCCAACAAACTCAGTTATGTAAACAAAGCATTCTTAAAAAACATGTACTCAGAAATTAGTCCTAAATTAAGTTCCTCCCCATGCAAGGAGTTACTTTTCCTCTCTCTTCTACTTTCCAATAAACTTATCTATTTTCGAATATTTTTTTTATTACTCAATAGTTTCAATATTGAGACCCATGGTCACTGCTCCTGCTTCATTTGGGGACTCTCCAGAGAGAAAGTAAGTAGTAGAAGAGCAGTAAGTGTTTCAGACAGTGAGCTGTTACCTGCTTCTTTGTTTTCTTTTCCCTGTTCCTATAGCACTGCAGAAAAAGAATATTAAAAAAAAAAAAAAAAAAACAGACATCTACCCAGCACTGAGATGGTGATAAGTCCTGCCTGGCCGTTCTTGAAGTGGATGACAAGGGTCTGTCTGTCTGGTTTCCCTTTTCTGTGATCCCTTTTCCCACTGGAGAGAATGTCTCAGTAAAGGGAGTGGATGTCCTTTCTGGCAACGCCAAATGGCTGCCTCTCTGCTCTTCCGTCTGTCTCAGTGGCCCCAGAGGAAATGAAGTCTTATCTTAATAGCAATTAATTTGTAAGGGGCCACACCTCTGATTGGAGGCTCGCATGCAGCCCTCCAACATGTGTCCTGAGATACCTTTCCTCAATGTCTCTGTCCTTCAGTCATCTATGGCTATGCCTGGGCTCCTCCTCTCTGCATGTTCCTATGGCATTTTTCTCAGGACTTAACCAGGGAAGGTTTTTTTTTTTTTTTTCCCCAGGGCTGGCCCAGAGTACTCCTGGGCTCTGTGGAACTGCAGCCTGCACAGGCCTGAAGGATCTTCGAGCCATGAATATTCCGGCATGTAGCCCAAGCATAGCAGCCAGATTCTCCCAGCATGACCCCTTGTCTGACTGCCTATAGGTTACATCCTGAGCTGCAGGTCCTGAGGATAGAGAGCCAACATCTCACGCCAACCTCATTGTTTCTCATCAAGCTAGGTCATTCGTATCCAGCCACCTTGCTTGCATTTCTCTTGTTAACACGTTTAACATATTTAATACTTTGTTGGCAATATCATTATTTGCATAGATCCAGTAAAATGGGATGTATTACTGATAGGTATTAAGAAATGTCCATCTATTAACAGAGCAACAAAATGGCCACCCATATACTTTGAAACCTCGAGTAGAGAGCTATGAACCCCAAAATTCAAAGGCTATTGGTGGATCTAATGGAACCCTGAACATTTGTCATATTGGCTTGACTTAAACTTTAGCTGTTCAAAGATTGGCCTTAAATCCTAACACCCCAAAATGTGGGCTCAACCAAGTTCTTTGGATGGGTCATGGGGCAGGCTTTGTGTCACCCTGGATATGATATGGGAAAGCAAAAGAGCTCAAAAAGTACATTGGTATAAGTACAATGTCTTAAAGACACTGTAGCTGACCAGAAGAAAATGGCAGAAATAGAGCCTCTATATTCTCCAAAACCTAAAAGATGGACCCTATAGTTTTAGGCAAACTACAAAAGACTGACCTGAGACCTGCACTTGGAAAATATGACCACATGTTTCCTTAAGAAATCCATCTGCCTCTAATTTAACTAAGTCTCGTGAGTTTCTTGAGACTCTCTCCCTGGAGAGTCCCCAAATGAGCAGAAGCAGTGACCATGGGTCTCAATCTTGAAACTATTGAGTAATAAAAAAAAAAAATCAAATAAAGGCATGGGGGCATGAGGGAAACTAGTGTTCTGTGGCCGAGAGCCATTCCCCTGGCCTGCCCACAGAAACAGACAGACAAAGGACAGGAGGGACAGAGAAACAGGATATCAGGTTTGTAGTCAGTTTATATCTCTCTCCTCCCCAATGTAGTCTCTCCGTTTACAGCACAATCGTAATCGTACTTTTGGTTGTAGTCCCAGTCAACATAGCTCCCTCATTCTCATTCTCACTGTAGTCCTTCTAGTCCTCATCTAGTCCTTCTCTTTTAAGTTTAGTCTTCCTTATCTTCCCTCTCTCTGCTTACACAGTTCTATAGAAATCATGAAGGGTAGGGTTACACATAGATGGGGCTGAACATTGTTATAACAACAAACAAAGGAAAGGCCACTCCAACAGGGGAAGTTCTAGGAGATTAATTTAAGGACAAAATCTTATCTGAGGGCTCAGCAATCTAGAGTACTAAGAGATCCACTCAAGGATAAAGGGTGGAATTCCATCTAAAGTGTATTCATTTCTCCTTTCTTCAGCTAGTAGTCCATTTAAGCATTCATAGTGAATATAAATCTTGTAATATTTCTATCTCCCTCGATGGTTCACTGCCTCTTCCTGGTGAGGGGGTGACATTGGTACCTATTGGCAAAGAGTGAACCAACAAGTGCTGCCAGAGATGCAGGCAGGTTCAGGGCTGGACTCCTTGAATCAACTCTGTTGATCTGGCCAGTACTTTTTGTACGTGAGCAGCATGTCCATGCACAAGGTGTGTGATGTTTTTGTCAGCATGCAGATCTTTACAACATGCCACCCACATGGCAGAGCTTGGCAAGCTACCCATGCTGTATTTGATACACCAAAAACAGTAACAAAATTAGGCCTCATTCCCCTGACACTAGAAGAGCCCCAATATGGCAGCGTTGAGAAAGACAAACAAGGAGAGGCTGCTAAAATCTCAGGGCTGAACTGTTATCCCGTTGCTCATCAATTTATTCGAGCGGGCATCAGTAACATCTCTCATTGAGAGACTTATTGTTACTGTTTTTGGCATATCCAATACACATGGGTAGCTTGCCAGGCTCTGCTGTGCTGGCATGATACTCTCAGTAGCTTGCTGGGCTCTCCGAGAGGGGCGGAGGGCTGAACCAGGCTGCTAAAATGAAGAACAACTAAAATGACTATTTGCACTTTTAATGCATATTCTCTGGCATCAGAACAATCCATCGAGGACCTGGTGTAAGCACAGAAGATCAAGTACGATGTCATTGGATTGACCGAGATGAGAAAGGATCAAACATATCACATCATTTTTGACACTGGAAAATAACTCTTCCTTGGAACTTGCAACAGTAGAGGCTTCACTGGTGTCTGTGTCTTCATCAACATGAACTTAGCCATGAGAATTGATTCCTTTGAATGCCTAATAAATCAAATCAAACAGTTATGTTTGAATAGATGTGGATCATTGCCAGCAGTTTCTATCTTTGTTGTCAATGGACCAACATACAAGTACAACGAAGAAGAAATTGAGAAGTATGACATGGAGCTGGAAAAGTTCTATAAAGAAGATCATAGCTTATAAAAGATCATTGTACATGATTTTAATGCCAAGATAGAACCGATAAGGTCGCCCGAAGAACTCCACATTGTGACACATGGCCTAGAATGGAACGATCAGGGTGAGAGGCTGTCTGAGTTCACCATGTTGACCAAGACCATCCATGGTAACTCACAGTTCCAGAAGGCCAAATCTAAAGGCTGGACCTGGGAGTCTCCCGGTGAACAGTTTCACAATGAAATTTACCACATCATATTCAATTGATGGTTTTGCCTTCCAATGTCGCTGTTGTCCCAAAATTCCAAATGGAATCAGTCCACCACCTCCTACTTGAGATATTCTACTTCATGGAGCAGGAAGAAAGGGCTGCAAAGTTTAAAAGGACAAGTCCCAGAAAGACCACCAACTGGGAGCTCTTTGGCACTACTGCACCAATATGGGGAGATGCCGTCATTGACAACATTGACAAGGAATACTATTGGGTGGTTCACCACCTCCACAATTGTACAAGGAAACCCAAGAGGAAGAAAGCCCCCAAAAGACGTCTGTCTTTGGAAACTCTCAAGCTCATTCGCCAGCATGCTTTGGCACAAACCTCAGGCAATCACAAGGTAATAACCGAAAGCTATGCAGAGAAGAGAAAAAGGAAGACCTCAAAGAGAGAAGAGCAGAAGTATTGAATGATATGGCAGTGGCCAGGAAAATTATTCGCAATGCTTGTCTGTCCTTCGCCAACTATAAGACCAATATAATTGCCCTCTGATATCTTGTTGGATCTATCACATCTTCCATAAGGGCAATGGAAAAGGTTACCCGTGACTTCTACTCAGATCTCTTCAACAGCCATGTCCACCTGCCCACACACCAAGTTCCATAGGATGGATAGATCATTCCCAGCATTCTCCATTCCGAAATCTGACATGCCATTTATTTTGTCAGTAGAGTACAGCACCCTGTCCGGACAAGGTCAGACCCAAAAACCTGAAGAATCTGCTGCCAGTACTCGTTAATACCCTGGCTTGGCTCTTCACATACTACCTATCTAAATGCACTTTTCTGTTGCAATGGAAAACTGTCAGGACCATTCTGTTGTACAAAAAGGAAAATATCCATGATATTAGCAACTGTTGCCTGATATGCCTGTTGTTTGTTGTTTACAACTTATTCACTTGAGTCATCCTCAATAGGATTAGTAGAACACTAGACGAAGAACAAACATGCAAGCAAGTCAGGTTCCGAAAGGTGAAGGTAGTGAACCACCCAATAGCACAATCTACCATATCCACATGGTGACCAAGCTCATTGAGGTTTTGCTACAGTTCAAGATGCCTCTCTAACATTCATTGATTTATTTTTTTTATTTTTTAAATTTTATTGAATCAACATGAGATAGTTACAAGCTTTCATGTTTGGGTTAAAATCTCATAACGATCAAACACCCATTCCTCCACCAGTGCACATTCCCTACCACCAATACCCCCATTCCCACCCTCCCCTGCCTTTATGGCAGACAATATTCCCCATACTCTCTCTCTACTTTTCAGCATTACTGCTTGCAACAGACACTGAGAGGTCATCATGTTTGGTCCATTATCTACTTTCGGCATGCATCTCCCATCCCAACTGGTTCCTCCAGCCATCATTTCCTTAGTGATCCCTTCTCTATTACATCTGCCTTCTCCCCTCCAATCATGAAGCAGTCTTCCAGCTATGGGACAATCCCTCTGGCCCTTGTTTCTACTATCTTTGGGTGTCAGCCTCATGTGATGCTACCCTACACTCCACAAATGAGTTCGGTCCCTCTATGTCTGTCCCTCTGTTTCTGACTCATTTCACTTAGCATGATACTCTTCATGTTTATCCATTTTTAAGCAAATTTAATTTCTTCATCTCTCCTAAAAGCTTCATAGTATTCCATTGTGTAGATGTACCAAAGTTTCTTTAACCAGTCATCTGTTTTAGGGCACTCAGGTTTTTTCCAGATTTTGGCTATTGTGAACAGTGCTGCAATGAATATATAGGTACAGATGTCATTTCTACTGTGCTCTTTTGCATCCTCAGGAAATATTCCCAGAAATGGTATTGTGGGATCATATGGAAGCTCAATTTCTAGTTTTTGAAGGACTGTCCATTTTGTTTTCTAGAAAGGCTAGACCAGTTGACATTCCCACCAACAGTGAAGGAATGTCCCTTTCCCCCCATATCCATGTCAGCACTGGTTGCTTTTGTTCTTTTGAATGTGTGCCAGTCTCTGTGGTGTGATATGATATCTTATTGTTGTTTTGATTTGCATATCTCTGATGACTAGGGATGTGGAGCATTTTTTTATGTGCCTTTTGGCCATTTGTATTTCTTTTTTGGGGAAACTTCTGTTCATTTCTCTCCCCATTTTTTGATAGGGTTGGAGGTTTTTTCTTATACAATTCTACAAGTGTCTTGTATATCCTGGATATTAATCCCTTATCAGATGGGCATTGAATAAATGTTCTTTCCCATTCTGTGGGCTCTTTCTGTATTTGGTCACTGTTTCTTTTGAAGTGCAGAAGCTTCTTAGTTTGATGTAGTCCCATTTGTTTATGTTCATTGACTTAAAGAAGGCCTTTAATTATGTTAATACTGAAGCAGTCATCGAAGCCTTGGCCAAACAGGGTGTACAAACTCAGTACATGAGGATCCTCCGTGAGCTCCATTACAGATTTACCAACAGGATCTCACCAGTCTACAAGGATGTGATCATCAAATTTAAGAGAGGTGTTTGCCAAGCCAATTCAATTTCACCAAAACTCATCGGTGCCACCCTCAAGAATGTTATGCAACAGCTGGAATTGGAAGAAATGTGTGTGAAGATAGACAGTTGGCAACTACACCACTTCTGCTTTGCTGATGACATCATTCTAATAACACCAAACATTAGCCAAGCATCATGAATACTGGCTGACTTCAACTGTGAGTTGGATAGTTCAGACCACAGCTGAATCTCATGAAGACAATGTTCATGAGAAACAGACTAGTTCCTCACGTTCCTTTTGCTCTCAATGGAATGAAAATCTTCGAATATAGCAGTTATGTTTATGTAGGTTGAGAACTCAACATGATGAATGACCTGACAAGTGAGCTGTGCAGGAGGAAGAGAGCGGCATGGAATGCCTAAAAGAGCATCAAAGAAGTTAAAAGGATGAAAAATCTCCAGCTATAGGCACATATTTTCTACTCCACCATTCTTCCTGCACTAACATATGCTTTAGAGACCTGGGCCTACGAAAATAGGATAAGAATGCTATTTGTGGCTCCCAAAGAGGAATCAAAAGAGCTATGCTTGAAATATCACGTTTTACTCAAGTGAGAGAAGGAATCTAGAGTTCCGACCTCCACCGATGATCGAGAATCATGGATACTCTCTCCTTTGCGAAGAATTTGAAAATCAGATATGCTGGACAAGTAATGTGATTCGGAAACAACTGCTGGACTAGAGCCATTACCAGCTGGATTTACAGGATGTCAGAAGTACGTCTGGCAGCCTGCCTATGAGATGGTCAGACTTTTCCATCAAGACCCTGAATGAAAGGTTTGAGGCTCTTCATGTTCCTGGAGCAAACAAACATCATTAGGCTACACTAGCATGCAACAGGGAAGAATGGAGACATTACTGGCAACCACTCGAGCAAACTGATGAGCAATGGGATGACAAGTGACAAGTGATACAAGTGAATATTTCTAGTCATTTTGTATTAACACAGTAAGAGATAAATTAAGCTTAAAGATTGACTCCTCCTGGGTACATGTCTCTATATATCCCAGACTACAGTCCTTAGGCCAGGCTAGTCTTTCCTCTCCCTTGCAGGGTGCTTATTCAGTTACTTCTGTTTGGGTCATGACAGAGTTTGTCCCATGACCATGGTCTTAAATTATTATGCTTATATAGCTTATCTTGTCCCCTTTTGATGCCAGGGCAGCTTATAGCTTGCCCTGGGTCCATCCAGTTCCTTTATTGGGATCCTCCTTTGGGGGATGTTAGGAAGTAAGGGCAACTGAGGCTTAAGTCAGGTATATATGATAAATGCCCAGGAGTAAATTTTTTTTTCTTAAAGAAATATTTTATTGAACCACCGTGAAAAGAAAAAAAATACAAAGCTTTCAGGTTTAAGTCACAGTCAAATACTGATTAAACCACCATCCCTTCACCAGTGCACCCGTTCCACCACCAAGAACCCCAATACACCCCCCTCCCACCCCACCCCCATCTAAGTAGCTAATGATATTCCCATTATTCTCTCTATATATTGAGTACATTTCATATTTCCATACAGAACTCACTATTATTGATTGGAAATTTTCCCCAACAATCAGGCCTGCTGAATAGGCATCATCTAATAATTTCTCTTCATTGCTAAGAGTGAAGACTTTGAGACCGGTTTTGGGTTTCTAATATTTTAGCTCAGTTCACAGTCAAAATGGATGTCTGCAAGAATCCGCTCTGGTGCCAAAATGGGTTAGGAGACCTCAGGATCACAGTCAATAGGCGCGGAGGCTCTGCTTCTCATGCCACGGCTCTCGGTTCATCTCTGGGCGGAAGGCGCGCCGGGAACACCCCCCCTCCCAGGACCATCTACAGGCTACGTCACTAAAGAAAGTCCTACCTCCTGGTGGAGGGGTCTTAGAGGGTGGCTCTCACCACGTGGCTGCTGCCGATGCCGCCATTTTCGCTCAGAAAAATGGGGTGGAGAGGGAAAAAAAGTCCCTCCCCGGGCTGCAAGAGGTTGTAGCTCAGTTCACAGTCAAAATGCATGGCTCAAGCATCCGCTCTGGTGCCAAAATGGGATAGGAGACCTCAGGATCACAGTCAATAGGCACGGAGGCTCTGCTTCTCGTGCCGCGGCTCTCGGTTCATCTCTGGGCGGAAGGCGCGCCGGGAACGCCCCCCCTCCCAGGACCACCTACAGGCTACGTCACTAAAGAAAGTCCTACCTCCCAGGAGTAAAATTTTCAGAGTCAATTAACTCCTATCTTGCAAAAATATAGCATGAACTCAGGACCACTGTTTTGGGAGTAACTTAATCAACCTATACTCCCTGCTGGCAGAGCAAGAAGAACCCAAAGCTGTCCAATAAATCTAATGTCACAGTTCTATTGTGCCTGCTCTAAATAAGTGCCACTTTTATTAAAAACTTGTCATTGTTATACTAATTGTAAATATTTAGAGAAAACCATGCTCCATTTCAGACACATGGTTTTGGTGTAAAAACTATCTACTCAGTCCGCGAAGGAATAACAAACTACCAGATAGAACTCAAAGTAAAATCAACCATTAAAAGGGCACAATGCATTTGGAACTGAGAACATAGTTTCTGTTCAGCTATTTTACTTAGGGTCTTATTAATCTGTAATTGTTTTACTAGAAAAGACCCTCTTCAAGGGACAAAAATAAATTCGTACAGGCCCCAATCTCTTGCATGTCTCCCCTCATTCTATTTGCACTAAAGATACACCCACAATATTGTCTTTACAATCTTTGTGACATTCTTATCTATGAATAAAAAATGCAAACAGTGTCTATTAACAAGGTCTATAGGAAAAACCCTTACCTGTAATTTTCTGCTTTTTCTATAGCACAAAGAACCCATTTCCTTATAAGCAGCATGTCAAACTGTTCCCCTTAATGAACCTCTGCTTGTCATAAGGTTCACCTTAACAGAGTAAGATTAGAAAAATGACCCTTAAGAAAGGAAATCATGGGTACAAAATGTCATAAGGGCAGCCTGCATGATGCTTGATAGCCTGGAAGATTTAGGGTGGCCGATAATCTATATGACTGGAGACCAGGAGATTATGATCTTGGCATCATCTTCTGTCTTTTGAAGACTGGGTTTCAGTATTATACTCTTTAAAAAAGAAATCTAAAAGAATGCACTATTCTGGGAACATAACTGGTCTTCAACCTCCAAATATTACACTCACGCTGCAGACATGAGGCTGCTTCAACCCATGAACTATGCTTGGAAAGGAACATTGCTTCTTTGTGAATAATTCTAGATAAATCTTATTCAATTTTCAACCTACACGGAAGACATTCTGATTTTGGGAGAAGACCTCTCAGAAGTACATTTCATGCAAAATACTTGGTCTTGGCTCAGTTTGCCCTGCTCTTCTCACCCCTTGGTGAATCTTTGCTGGTCTTAACTGACAGGACATGGCCTTAGAACCTTCTTGACAGTTTGTTTCCTCTAGTCCTGAGGGTATCAGTTATATATGGTGATTAATGTGTAGCCATGGATGCAGGTGACCAAGACATGGTATTACAGACCATCAGGATCCCTCTTGTTAAGACTCCTTGAATGCACTGGGGCAGTCAAAGGATCTTATGCAGGTCCTATGCATGGCCCAAAGTCAGTAGGAAGTGTCTGATTGATTGGATTCCCCATTATCTAACTGCAGGGAGAATGAAAGAGGAACCCTCAGATTCCCCTTGTTAGTTGCCATGTGCTGTCCCATTTTTTTTTTTATCACCTCCATTCTTCATGTTTGACTCACTGAGAATTCTCTGGATCTTTCTGATAAACAGGAAGCTGAAAATTGTCCAACTTTATGAAACTCTGTTTCAGAGTTTCTGATCACCTGGAGGCTAAGGTAATGGTTAATACCTAAAGAAAATGGCCAGACAAATATGTTTGATTGGTATATTCTCTGTAATATTCTGTAATATAAAAAATACAGAGATAGAGAAGAGACCAGTATCACAATAATAGCTGGGAACGATCACCCTGGACATGAACTGAGTGTTAAAAGTAGGTAAAGGGATATTCCTGATATCCTTTCAGTGTCGATATTGCAAACCACAATGTCCAATATGAGAGACAGAGAGAGACAGAGAGAGACACAGAAAGAGAAGGAGACAAAGACAGATACAGAGAGACAGGGACAGAGAGAGGAGAAAAGTGCCTGCCATAGAGGCAGGCTGGAGAGTGGGGGGAGGGGTGGTGGGAGGGCAACTGAGGACACTGGAGCAGGGAAGTACACTGGTGAAGGACTGGGTGTTGGAATACTGTAT
Source organism: Sorex araneus (assembly GCF_027595985.1). Taxonomy (NCBI): domain Eukaryota; kingdom Metazoa; phylum Chordata; class Mammalia; order Eulipotyphla; family Soricidae; genus Sorex; species Sorex araneus. Next base: position 264,014,192 of record NC_073302.1, on the reverse strand, counting down.
GACTGAAACCTAATAATAAACAGCTCTGTAGGGGTCTATCTCACAGTGATTTAATAAAAAAAATGTAACAAATAAATAAATAAATGCAAAGAGCCCAATTTTCATTTAAAATGGTCTACAGGGAAACCCTCACCTGTAACTTCCCTGCCGTCTCCATAGAACAAAGATCCTCCACCCCTGCCCTGCGTTTATCCTATTTAAATCCTACACCCCCTCCACCAAAGTTATGGATAAGCTAAATTCTTCCCCTCAGGGATAGTTACTTTTCCTTTTTTCTGTTTTCCAAAATAAAAGCAAACACTCATTGCTATTATTCATCCTGGGATGTACTTTTATTAATGCAGTGCAAGCTGCTGAAAGTCTAGAACATATTGTCCTTCTTCTTGGAGCTATTAGGGCATCACATCAGATTTAATAAGTCTGAGGGAGAAGGCCAAATGCCAGATAATCTTACTCATCTGTGGAATAGAGAGCAATAAACAAGGAAATTAATAGTATTAAATGATGGTAAATCTATCTTTGGTTGTAGAATTGAGATTACCAAGCAGTGCATGAAGAGGAGGTTAGATGTGTGAGCTTACAGTGACATAGTGACAAACTGGGGAGGTTATTGGGCACTTTTGTAGTGGTGATGGTGGTGGTAACAGTGTAGTAACTTTGTTGATCAAAATCATGAAGGTTAAACTATTGCATTGATGTTACCTAAAATGTCATGAAAATCACTCTTGCCACTAGAGAGCTAGCACAGAGTGCAGGATGCTTGTTTTGCATGTGGCTGACCTAGGTTCAATCCCTGGTACCCCATATGGTCCTTCTAGTCTGCCGGTTCTGATCCCTCAACACAGCCAGGAGTAAGCCTTGGCACTGCCTGGTATAGCCCTGAACATTTTTTAAAATTCCTGTTATAGCAGCAATCTACTTTAAACTAAAATATATTTTACTATATGTAGTTTGAAGACAAAAGAAATAGTCCTGATTTAGTTTCATTATAAAGTTATCAATTTATGGTCATGTTTCAAAATAATCTGTAGCACTTATAATCATTTTTGAGTCATCACTTCTTAAATATTGATATTAAGCAAAGGCTGTCAAAGATGGTGTATATATCCTTGAGAATATTTCACCTCTAATACAATGTTACTGAATGTAATTTTAGACAATTTAGCTCATTGCTGTCAGAAAGGTTATAATATTTACAAAATGTAAAGACTTTTACATTTTAAGGAGTTAACCTTAATAATCAAAATAGGTGAAGTAATTTTTTATTTTCATTATTTTTAGCAAAATGATCAGTATAAGATTGAATATTTTTTCATTCGTCATAATATTAATATCTTGGAACATTAAACAATGTGGATGTGTGAATTTAGACACTATGTATCTTGGAAGATCATAAACTTTTTATTGTGTACCTAACTTGGCTATAATATACTGATAAGAATATTTATTTCATATATGATGTTTCATTTACACAACAGTTCTGAAAAATATTCAAAGTATAGGAATCTTTGTGATTCCATAACATCTCACTGTCTCTGAAGTCTGGAAAGTTTTAGTTTCTGAGTACATTTCTGCCTCAAGTTGTCTGCGTCAGTAATTTCATTTGAGTAGGTGTCACTATAAATACACAATTCCCAGACAAATACTTAAAATGAGAAGGTGTTCTGCATTTAATTTTCAAAAGAATCAGTAAAGCTGGTTAGGCAATGGAGATTTCTAAAGAAAATATAAGAGACTTTTTGCACCGTTTGATTTTCTTTTAAAAAATATACTAAATGTCTAAAATTGCTAAGCTCAGCATTTGAAAAGAAGATAAATTCAAGTTAACCCAGAAAAGAGCTGCAAGAAGCAGTCAGCTGTGAGAACCAACTAAAACTTTGTCTAAAATGCCATGTCCAGATATTTTTCCCTGTGTTGTTAGAGTAAAGTTTCCTGGGGTAAGATGGGCATCTCTCCAGAAGTAGAGTGGCAGCAAGAGAGAAGTTCAAGTGCCAAGTAATTCACTCAAACAAATTTACTGGAAAACTTTGAGCAGCTGCCAAACAGATTAAGGCAAAGAAGATAAACACATTATATCAACACAACTTTAGTGATGCAAAACAGAGGTATGAAAAAAAAATAATAACCTTTACCGAAAGGTTATTAAGAGTCCATACTTCGTAATAAAGTATTAGCAGTTACCAAAATAAAAGTCAGCTGTGATATTTTAAATGACTTGACAATGCCATTGTAAAACTTGAAAGTATTTTTTAATAAACTTTACATAATCAGTGACAATTGGATCTTCATCCCCAAAGCAAGTTTGTTTCAGAAGCAATGATATAACTCTCCAATGGTACTGTGAACTTTTTGTAAAATCACATAACAAGAGAGAAGTCCATGTCCACTCCTACCTTAGGAGAATGTATTTTATTTTCTACTGCTACAAGTAGAAGCAGTGGGGAAATTTTCTGTGAAAAGCTGTCCTCAGGATATTAATTCATTTATAGAAAGAAGGTTCTGGGAATATAGAAGTGATTGTTAGTGCTTATGGTATTATGTGAGGGTTTAATGTTAAAAAAATATGAACAAAATATTCTAAAAGAGCTTCATATAGATAACAGCTAGATTTTCTTTTTGAGAAGGGTGTGTTTGTTGACTACAAGAATAACCTATCTGCATGTATTTTCACATGCTTGCACCTCCTTTCCTAAATGTATGGTAGATTTCTTCAAATTATTGTGGAAATAGCACATGACTCTTTTATTCCTTTAATTCCAAACTGTATCAATAGTTCTCATATTGTAATTACTATAAAAGAGGTAGCATTATTATTTTCAGGTGCAACTTCTGTTTTTCTTAAATTAATAAATTAAAAAAAAGATAACTTTAAAACATAAGTATATTGTGAATGTTTAATCATAGCTATGTAAAAGATACAGTATTGACTTTTATATGAAAGTTTTTCAAGGACTGGAGCTATAGCACAGCTGGTAGGGCGTTTGCCTTGTACACAGCCAAGTTGGGTTCGATTCCCAGCATCCCATATGGTCCCCTGAGTACCGCCAGGAGTAATTCCTGAGTGCAGAGCCAGGAGTAACCCTTGTGCATCGCTGGGTGTGACTCAAAAAGAAAAAAAAAATAGAAAAGGCTTTTCAAGAACTGATATTGAAAACAAGGTAAAGGAGTATAAGAATTTTTAGAATGTTAGTAGAGGTGGTAAAAATAGTTTCTGTGTAGCTAACAAAGAAAATATAAAAATCTACCTTCTTGTCTTCCCAAACATGCTCTCTGAACCAAAAAGAGATTATGAGGTCAGGAAAGAAACACAAACAAACCAATTTTCCCAAATGAAAAGATAAAAGAAAATGTAAAAAAAAGGGAAGAAATGCTGAGTGTACTGAAATAAGTACTTCCTTCTATACTCCTAGATTCTGTGACTGGGCTTAAGAGTCAAAAATCGACATGGATATGAGAAAGGCCATGAAAAAATTAGTATTTGTATACAAATATGGGAATTTATTTTTGATTAAGCACAGAAATTTTTGTTGAAGCTTATTTAGAAAGATGTGAGGGGAGAGAAAGGGAGTAGTGTGTGTTCAAGAGAGAACACGGACTTCTCCAGGTTGGAAATAGGTCAACAAAGAAACATACAGAAAAGGATATGAGATATGTGTTCAAGGGAGTACATAGGCATGAAGAGCAAGCTACATACAGTACTATAATAATAAAGGAATAAATGTGAAACTTCAGTGACAGTACAGAGGTTTAGGTAACTTGTGTTGTCTAGTGCCAACTCCAGCTTGATCCCCTGTACTTCACATATTGTCTCAAGCACTACCAGAAGTTATATCTAAGCTCAGACTCAGAGTAAGTCCTGAACATCCCCAGTCATGGGCCAACACTCGATTCCCACCCCAAAGCAATGTAAATTGATTATTCAAAGTGTCGAGTTGTTCAAATGGATTGACATCTTTTTTTAATACAAAGAATGATCATTTACTTGTTTTTGCCAAGAAAAGTGAGCATGGACTATGAAACTATAAGTAGAAAACAGGTGAAAACAAATGGACGATGAAGGCAGTTTTATTCTAGTTGTTTTGTCAAGTCCGTGTTAGCATTTATTTCCAGTTTTTTTTTTTGTGATAAGAATATTCTTAGATAGGTTGGACACCTTTTTAAGCATAAACTTTAACACCCGTTGTAGGCAGAAAGGGACTTTCTCACACCTGTTGTTTATCGTGTGCCTTTGGCTCAAAATAGTATATATGCAATCAACTAAATATGTGGACCTCATCATGGATTGGAATATCTGTCCACAATGTGATGTTGATAAAAAGTAGGGCTTTGAAGAGGTAATTAGGACTTCAGTGTGAAAGTCTCATGTAAATGGGATCAGTGTATCGATGCAAGGAACACAAAAAAAATAATCTGGATCTTTTTTTCCCCAAGAATAGAAGTCAGTTGCAACCTATATAAGGGTTTTCTTTTTCCTGACATGTTAATTCAGAGTTCTAGTTTCCGGAACTGAACAATTTCTATTTATAAACTACATAATCAATGGTACAGAATCCTATAAATCCAGAATAACTAGGACAGCTATCTATACCAAGAAGTGAGAAGCTCCTATAAAAAATGAACTTTAGAGCTTAATAAGTAGAGATTACAGACATAGAAGGAGTCTACTAGCAAGGTAGTTTTTTGTTATTTTCAAGCTGCTGAAATGAAATAATAGATAATGTCCCATGATATAACCAGAGCAATGGTGCTTTATTACCTTGGTCTTATTTTGTTGTTTCGAAGTAATTCTTTAGCCCTACCCATACCCACAAAATGGAGAACGGGTTGTTTATAACACCAATGTGACTACCCAAGAGATGAGGATCTTGGAAATGACACTATAATCTCCTGACAATTATATTTTAATGTCAAAGAAATGCTTATCTAATGGGATGAAATCGACACCGTTTCAGCCTCTGAATTTGGGCGTAAGCATTTGTGCAAAATTGTCATCAAATCTCTTTAAATGTCTGCTAAAATTTGTCAGTGATGGCACCTGGACAGAGAACTTTCTTTATTGAAAGGTTTTGTAATTAAAAAATTGTTAGGCTAGCCATTTCCCCCTGAGTGAGCTTACTTAGTTAACCTGTATCAAGAACTATTTGCATTTCAGAAAGTGTGTCTGATATATTGTTGCAATATCCTAGCTATAAATTTAATCTAATTTACTATAACAGTTGTAGTAATATACTTCCTATAATTTATAGGAAGTTATATATTACTATAATAGTAATATAATTCCTATAATTCCTAAAAAAGGAATACCCACTTTTTTTTCACTTCTCCCTTTCATGTTTATGATTAGTTTGACAAGAAACTTTAGAATTTTGCTCAACTTTTTAAAGAACTAACTTTTGGTTTTATTGAGACTTGTTCCAAATTTTATGAATCTTGTTTCCTGTGTTTATTTTATCATATACTTTCTACTATTAGTTTGATTTTGTTTAATGCCACTATTATAAGAAAATATTTTTATAAATGATATTACTAAGAAGTCATACTTTAAAATAGCATTTATATTTTTTACTTACTAAGCACCAGGCTTACTGACTGTATCCCTCCAGCACCATCCCCATGACCTTACTTTTTTTCAATAGTCATCATAGTTTGGAGGCATTGGTTATGAAAATAGTATTTCACGGTTTATTTGCATTGGTTAATGTTTATTCTCTTGTTCCACTTTTTATTTTTCATTGTTCTGTTTATTTGCATTGGTTAATGTTTATTCTCTTGTTCCAATTTTTATTTTTCATTGTTCTGTTTTGTTTTGGGGATATACCTGATGATGCTCAGGGCTTACTACTAGCTCTGCACTCAAGAATTACTCTTGGCAGTCTCAGGGGACAATATGTGATGCCAAGGATCTAACCCTGGTCAGCCACATGAGAGGTAAGTGCTTTAACCTGTGAACTATCTCTCAAGTCCCTCTTGCTTTGATTCATAATAATCACACATACATGATTGCCATCATCTTACATTTGTCTATTTTTTTTCTGAATTTCTTTGTTTACCAAGAAACTCTGGTTAAATCCAATTTGCAGTGAAAGGCAAGATTTTGTCTTTTTCTACAGCTGTGTAGTGTTCCAGTACAGTTTTAGAACACATTTGCTTTTCTTCATTAGTCTGTTGTTGGGTACTTAAGTTATTTCCAGATTTTGGCTACTATATAAACTGCATTGCAATAAGTGAAGGCATAATTATATCTCAACAAATGAATTTTTGTGTGTGACTGGGGCAAATGTGAAGGAGATGACTTGCTGGGTCATGTGGAAATTCTATTTTAATATTCTGTAAGATGAACCAGATGACAGCACAGCATGGATGAGGGCTTACTTTTTTATAGCACCTCCACCAGCACTAAATTTTTCGAGACATTTTGAAATGTCATTTCACTGATGTGAGATGGCATTTACTGTCATTTTGATTTGAAGATCCCTGATAATAAGTAATGATAAATGCATTTTCATATGCTTGTTGACCAAGTGCATATATTCTTTGAGGAAGTTGGACAATATTTTTGAAACCTTTTAAAAATAGATATTCATATCCTTTTTCTAGTGGTATTAAAATAAAATGTATATGTATATTTCCAGACATTTTCACCTTTAGTCAATTTAAAAATATTTTAAGGAGTAGATGGGGGCCTCTGAAGCAGTGCTTAGAGGGCCCAGGAGCTAATATGATGAGACTATGCCACCTACGCTTGTGGTTCAAAGTTAGTGACCATGGATATGATGCTCCTCAAACCCTGAGCTACTGGGACCAGCAACGTCATCTGAGCCACACTTGACCAAGGGCTTCTGAGCTCCATAGAAATGTGCCAAGGTTCATGTTGTGGCAGGGTTCTAAGTGGAGTCAAAGGCAAACAAAACATAAACTTCTAACTTCTGTAGTATTTCCCCAGTTTCAATTTGCGATTTTCATACAAAATGTGGTTGTCTTTGTCTTAAATTTAAAAGTTTAGAAGTTTTAAATTTCTTATGTATGAGACACGTTAAATTTGCTTATATTTATTTTTTTCAAGTTTTGGAATCTCTTTTTACTATTTTTTTAATTCAATTAACTATATGAGAATTATTCCTTTGTGTTAGAGACTTTGAGAGTCTCTTGCCCACACGCCTGGCTGTCTTCCCTGGGGCCCCTCGGAGGGGATGGGCTCCAGCTTCCCTCCCCACACCAAGCCAAGCTCCCGGCGGCCGAAGACCACCAGAACCTAGCTACAGCCATGCTGGAGGCTCCTCTCCACATGCTCCGAAAGGCCTCATGCATGAAAGTACCAGCAGAGGAACCCAGGTGTGTGTAATCCCATCAACGGCCAACATCCAGAGAGACTTAAAAGCAAGCTCCCAGAAGCTCGTGGCTGCAAGCGGCCTCGTGATATCTTTAGCCTGCTTCTCCCTTTGGGAGAAACTGGCAGTCTTCTGAGAGTTTCCTGCCCACAAGGGACAGCCTTGCAAGTTTCCCATGGTGTATTCATATGCAAAATCCAGTAGCAAGCTGGATCTCACTCCTGTGACCCTGAAGAGCCCCCAGTGCAATATCGTTGGGAGGGCCAAGTCCAGATGGACTTCTAAGATCTCAGGGAAAGGAAGAAATGAGATGTTACTAGGCCTGCCCGAGAAATAGAAATCGGTGATTAACGGGCTCTCGTGATCGTGATCCTTTGTGTTGGATTTTATCATGGTCATTTGAGTTTTGTTTGTTTGTTTTTGTTATTGAACTACACTCAGTGCTGAGGGCTTAGTCCTGACTCTGTGGCCATGAATGACTCCTGGTGGCATCGCTGGAAGACTATATGTGGTGTCAGAGACTAAAACTGAGTCAGCCATATGCAAAGAAATCATAATATTTACAGTATTTTCAGTCAGGCCCTGATATTTTCAAAAATTTATCTTAACCTTATTATAATCTCTTAACATGTAGTATATTCTCCAATAAGTATGTGACAAACCTTTTAAACATTACTTCTGTTTTTCTTTTTTCTAAACTATATGGCACTTTTTTTTTCATTATCCCTTAAACTAAAAAAAAAAAGAAAAAACCTTATTATTTTATAGTGTATCTTTTATTTTTTTATACTTAAAGTGCTGCTGCACCGTGACTATCACCAAAATTCCAAGATTCTTTTACTGTTATCCCAAGATTCTCCCCTAGCTCCCTCAAATCATAGTTCTATTTACTGTATATCTTAAAGTTTGTTTCCATGGGCCAATTTCCATTGTCTAATCCTTTGCTTTATTTATTTGTACTCAACATATGAATGGGATCATCTGGTTATTTGCACTTTCCTTTCTGACTCTCTTCACTTAGCATGACGTTTTCCACTGCCATCCAAGTTGCAGGATTTCATCTTTTCTCATAACTAAGTAGTATTTCATTTTGTGTGTGTGTGTGTGTGTATGTGTGTATGTGTGTGTGTGTGTACAGACTGGAGCCATAGCACAGCAGATAGGGCATTTGCCTTGCACGAGGCTGACCTGGTTTCGATCTCGGAGAACCCTACAAGGTACCAAGACTATCCCGCCTGCACAGCAGAGTTTGGCAAGCTACCCATGGTGTATTCAATATGCCCAAAGCAGTAACAGCAAGTCTCACAATGGAGATGTTACTGGTGCCTGCTGGAACAAATTGATGAACAACAGAACGACATTGCTACAGTGCTATAGACTTCTGTTTCAGCTATATTTACTGATAAGTTCTGACATTACTATTATTTCTCCCTTTAAGTAGTCATCACTTAAAGTTACATAAACTAATAAAAGAATGCATTTATTTAATTATAGTTTTACATATTCTAACCCTTTATATTGCAATTTTTTCTGAAAACATAATTCTATGCTAACTGTTCTCAAAATCCAATTTTCATTCTGTTACTTTGCATCATTTTAGCTTTGTTATTTGCAGTCCATTCATAAGAAATCTTCTAAAATTCTTATCTTTGTTTTCCCATTGACTTTTTCTGAATGATTTTGAATATATTTTCTTTTAAGTTCTTCATTTGTATAACTTTAATTATAACTGTAATTGTATTTTTCATTTTTATTTGTATTAGCAACATTTGATAATTTATTTAAGACTTAAGTTTTTATAACAGACTTGAATATTAATTTATCTTTTTATTCTAGGCAGAACCAAATATATATAGTAGAAACTTTGAAATTAGAACAAAAGTTAATGATTTTTGTTCTTATTTTAAGTTTCATTTCCTCTCTAGTTTGACTATTTCTATTGAATATCTCCTTGTATATTGATCTTTGTACATAAAATCCAATGTTAACCATCTAAGATTACATTGTTTTAAAAAAGTACCATTATTCTTAGAGTTTGAGTACTTTTAATATGACATTTATTTATATTCTTTGCTTCTGCTTTGATATAATAATTTTGTCTACTGACCATTATAAAACACTTGAAATGTAGTTTTATTTTTATTAGCTGCTTGATTATTGTTATTTACTAATATTGTAATTTGAATCTCCCTAAGCTTATGATATCTTTACAGACTGCTTTTTATTCATTGCTTTATTTAGGATGGTAAGTTCTTAGGCTACTAGATATTGTGAATTTTACTTTAAGGGTTATTGAACAATTTTGTGATCTTTGTTTTTTACATGAAGGCAGTTGAGCCACACGCTTTTTTAAGGAGATTCTCCAGGTTTGGTGCTCAGGGATCACTCAGAGGGTCATATTCAGTGCCAGTATCAGACCACATCAGTTGCATGTAAGGTAAATACCCTACCTGCTATACTATCTCTTCCGCCCCAATTATAGTTCCTTTAATTTAGGTCTTACATTTTATTTGAAAACTTTGTCACCTGAGAAATATATAAATATACATATATAGATATATATTATATAGGGAGAGATGGAGGTAATATTATATATACACATACACACACATATATATGTGTATATATACACATATATATACTGGATATATAGGGTTTGTACACAAATTGGATATACAGGGTTTGTATACAAATCATATACGTAGAGTACACATACAAACTAAATATGCACTGATAATAAATCAGAAATAAATTTATTTTAAATAACTCCCACATTTTGTTATTTCACACTCTATGCATTTAAGGAGCTAGTTCTTAAATATTATGAAACTTTATTCCCAAATGTCATTATGGTCTTTCGTACTCATTTGTTCTGTAAAGACTTGCATTTAATTTCTTTTAGGCAGGAGCAAGATAATCTGTATTATAAAATTAATTTGTACTTTTTAACAAGGCAACACCTTACTTAGTTCTGCACTTTATGATCATCTGTTACTATGGTTTTCTATTTTAGATGGTGGTGACATTAAAAAATTTCCAACCTCCTGCATTCCATAATAATTATTCACTTCAAACATACTTCCTTACTCCTTGGGTGCTTTCTTTTGTATCACATGTGCTAATATAGACTCAGTTTAAATATCAAGAAAACTGCAGATATTTGGAGCTTTCCTTTTGTGCACAGTTGTCTCCTCAAAGTGCAGCTTTCCTTTCCTTTTTATAAAATGTTGACATATTTAAATTCATTTTCTTTTCTTTTTTTTTGGGGGGTGGGGGCCCTGACCCATAGTACAGTGGGTAGGGTAGGCTTCACCTGCTAGCACCCATTCCAGTCCCCTCAGCCTGCCAGAAATAATTCCTCAGTAAATAGCCAGGAGTAACACTTGAGCACTACCAGGTGTGGCCTTAAAACCAAAAATAAAATTCTATCTTTTACAAAGTAAATGTTTTTTAATTTATTGATTTGTGTCTTGAAATAACATGGATTGACCAGAGTTACTAAATTTTATGAGCAGAGTATTACTATACCACAAGATAAACCACAACTTCAACTGAAAGAATACCCTGTGAATAATTTGAGCTAGCACTCAAATTTTATAGCAGAAATTCCACCATCAACCCTGATGACTTTTATTTAAATATGAACCTATTTTAGAACAAAAATCTGCTTTTAAATTATTTTATGTGAAGCATATAATCAATTCATAGCTTGCAATCTTAAATATTTCTCTCTTGCGTATTGTCATTTCTCTCTTGTCGTATTGCATGACTTTAGCATTATACAGATAATCTTTTTTATTTTTTGCTTTTTGAGTCACACCCGGCGATGCTCAGGGGTTACTCCTGGCTCTGCACTCAGGAATCACTCCTGGCAGTGCTCAGGGGACCATATGCGATGCTGGGAATCGAACCCGGGTTGGCCGCAGTGTGCAAGGGAAATGCCCTACCCACTGTGCTATCTCTCCAGCCCAGATAATCTTAATAAATCTATTTCACTGTATCACTGTCTTCCCCTTGTTTGCCTATTTACTCCAGAGGGCACCAGTAACATCTATATTACACTCAGCCGCCCTGAGATTTTAGCAGCCTCTCCTTACTCGTCTTTCCCAAGGATTGGAGGCTCTTTCAGGGTCAGGAGAATGAGACCTATCATTACTTTTTTTGGCATATTGAATACGCCTCGGGGAGCTTGCCAAGCTCTGCCGTGCAGGTGGGTTGCTGTGCTCTTCAGGAAGTATGTATATATATTTTACTGTATTTGGGATATGAACACACCACAGGGAGCTTGCAAGGCTCCCATGAGGGCAATAGACTCGTGGTAGCTTATCAGGTTCTCCAACAGGAAGAACAAGACTATCATAAATCTTTTTGAATCAATTTAAATCTATTAGATTTATTGAAATCTATTTTTTTTCTTTTTGGGTCACACCCGGCGATGCACAGGGGTTACTACTGGGTTTTCACTCAGGAATCACCCCTGGCAGTACTCAGGGGACCATATGGGATGCTGGGATTTGAACCCAGGTCGACCACGTGCAAAGCAAACGTCCTACCCACTGTGCTATCACTCCATCCCCGATTTATTGATATCTTAACAAATTAAATTATTAAATTAAATCTAGATACATTTAATGACACTTTTTTTCTCCTATTCTGGTTTTGGGTTTCACCTACCTGTGCTTTAGGAAAACATAACAGTGCTGGGAATCAAACTGAGCTTGGCTGCAAGGTAAATGTCCTAATCACTTTCCTCTGCCTCCAGTCTCTATTTGTCTGTCTACAACATGATGATTGTAGTGTGTATATATGTGCATATATATATACATATACATATATACACATGTGTGTATGGATTAAAGAAAATATTAAATGCCTACACAGCATTAATTAAGAAATATAGCTTTTATCATAAGAAACAGGATGCCAAATTTAATCACTTTTCATTACTTTAACATATTTTTCTAATTTCACAATTCAAAGTGTTCTCTATTTTTAGGATCATATAAATTGTTTTTAAAACAAATAACAGAAATATCCTTCTAAAATTTCCTTAGTCCAAATTTGTCTTGAAAATTAATTGTGCTTTAATTATCCTCTTTTAATAACTTAAGCAGGCTTGATATTTGTTTTGTAGAGTATTTTACATTCAAGACACTGAAATAACTGTCTGACTCTATGAGACAATAATTAGATTAAACTACGGTAGAATATAAGGACCTTTTTATTTTTTTGGTCAGACAATAGACATCTAAAATGTATTACCTTCTGCTCAAAACTTAACTTTCTGATTTTTACTATTGCATGAAATTAAACAATAGCAGAAAATACAGCATCTCTAGTAGTATATATTATAACAGCAGTTGCAGAGGGATGTGGAACATGTTAAAGTTGTTTTCTAGCTCCTAGAATTTGAAATGGATAATGCATTCGACCCTCTCAACACAGTAGACTCACTATCCCCAGAGAGCACTTTCACTGGCTTGTTAATCTCTGTCTAAGTAGTAACCTGTGCACCAATATAATAAAGATCAAGTTGGTTAAAGTATCTCTGGTCCTAGTTTAATGCATAAAGACTTCTGGCAGCAAAGATAAAACCAGAAAATACCCAGAGGTATCTAAGCAACTGCAGAGTGAAGATAAAATTATTCAACTTAGTGGGATTGCTGAATTTAAGGCCAATATAGAAATTTTATCAGTTTATCCTGAAAGAAATTGAAAAATGTAGTACTTCAAATAGTATATTGTAGGAGATGAAGTGCTTAACTTGCTGTTATGGGTGTAACTGCCTGTGGACTTACTCCTGTTATGTTCACTGAAAAGAGAAAGTAAATGATAAATCTTTCAAAGATATGTCTACAATTCTTCTTGAGGATCCCGAAAGAAAATTCATACCTACAGTGTATTTAGTGTCCATATTTATTTCCAGCTATCAGTATATTAGCCATTGTGCAACGTACCAAATTTAGACTTACTGAATTTAAACATGTTGTCAACAGAAATGCCAACTTTCAGATTAATTCCACAAGGATCACTATAGTTAATAATGCAAAGAAAATTATTATCAGAAAGTGAATTGTTTAATTTTAATTTTATGAATTCACATAATCACTTTGGAGTACCTAGTAATTAAAAATCACATATTCAATCCATGAATCTAATTAAAATAATTTCTGCTAGCTTATTAATATATCTTTACTCTTACTTGAATTTAGCAGGAATATAAACCCATCATCCCTATGTAAACATGCTTTTTTCAAAACTAGTTTTCATCATTATTCTTTAGTCTTATGATTCCTTTCCTTTAAAATTCTATTTTACTTCAATTATAAATATATATTAGCTACCACAAAAAAAATGTATCTGTCCTTATTTGCCCATTATGTTAAAGAGAGAGAAATGAAGGGAGGTAAGAATCGATAATTGATTGTCATGTATTTCAGGGTTACATAATAAAAAAATAAAAACTGATCATCTTCCTGTTGTGTCATACTTTCAGTTAAAATAACAAGCTGCAAATAATTTATTATTTATAGAACAGTGTGGTTTCCTACAAGAAAAAGCATGCTCTTACTAAATCAATGATAATTAAAATCATGGTACTTTACACTCCATAATGATTTGCAAACATTCTTGGATAGAACAAGAGCACCTCTTCATTTGTATATAAGAATCACTTATCAGGGGCTGGAGAGATAGCACAGCGGGTAGGGCGTTTGCCTTGCACGCGGCCGACCCGGGTTCAAATCCCAGCATCCCATATGGTCCCCTGAGCACGGCCAGGGGTAATTCCTGAGTGCAGAGGCAGGAGTAACCCCTGTGCATCGCCAGGTGTGACCCAAAAAGCAAAAAAAAAAAAAAAAAAAAAAGAATCACTTATCAATTAAACAGCTTATAAATAAATTTCAATTTATGCTCTCCTTTTGGTTGTATTGCATATATGTGACTGAGGTGACCACTGTAAAAACATACTGTCACATTGTAATGAATATGAAATTTTATAAAATTTGGAGAGCTAGCTCATCTCCAGAAGTTTTTGAAAGAGGTGGGGATGTTGCCAGTATTCTGTACAAACTACAAAGATCCCTTTAATTTTTCTGCTGATCTGTGTCATACCGTTTTGGTGTTAACTTTAAGTTTTGTCCCAGTAATGTATGTCAATAGCTCATCAAAAAAGATTGACCTTGAGTCATTTGGATACTTAGATATTACCCAAATTATCAATATGTATAAGAGTCTGAGCCTCTTCTCTCAGAGTTTCATAGCTCTCTCCCTTAATTCATTGCAGGTCAATTTCACACAAACACTCGACTAAAATGAAAGCATCCCTCTCCTATCCCCTGTAACATTCTTTGCAATTCTTCATAAATTCTTCTTAATTTGTCAAATTCTCATAATATTTACCTATGAGCCCCTTTTTCATGGCTTGGCAGTCAAAAACAGCAACAATTTCACAAACTGATTTCATAGTGGCTCTATTTTGTCTTGACCAAGGGCATACTCTGCCCAGAGCAGTGTCTAGGACATGTCAACATTTATTTATTTTTTGCTTCTCCATTGTGTTATACTTCAAAGGTGACCTGTTCATTGATATTTTTAAAGCTTTTTTTTATGAGTACTTAATAGATTTTGCTGTTTATAGTTGAGTTTCACTGGTCTGGCAGTCATTGTATAAAATTGAATTTAATAGATTTTCTTTCAACCATAACATTACTTTCAAATATTTAAAACACAGTAGAGACCTTTAAAATAAAAAAACCTAATAACATACATGTAACTTTATATAAATAAAGAATACTAATCAATACTTCATTTGGGGATTTTTAATGAAAAATATCACACACATAGATAACAATTGGTCATTTGTGACACTGTGCCAAATATTTCCAAATTCTTTGAAGAGGCAAAACAAATTATGACATTTAAAATTATATGGTAATGAAACCAACATATCACAATAAAAAATATCTTTTTGGAATTTATTGAAGGAGAATATCAGCTTTTCTAAAAAGTTATTGGATTAATAACCTTTGTGTATGTTTAGACTAACATGGTAGAATGATAATGTTTACTTAAAATGACTTTTTTGCATTACTAATCTAATTATTTCTAATATTAAAGTAATTTTATTCACATTTTCTAAGTATATTTTAGTAATGTTACATTGCTTTGTTACATTGGTTCTCTCTTAGAGGTAATTCTCAAAATTATAGAGATAAGTAAAACATTATGTTAACTATTAACAATTATATGATAGTAATAAAACCATTTTTATTTTGTTTATTTGTTTTGGGGCCACACCCAGCAGTGTTCAGGAGTTACTCCTGTCTCTGTGCTCAGGGATGATTCCTGGTGGTGCTTGGTTGACCATATTGAATGTTGGAGATCAAACTTTGGTTGGCCCCATGCAATGTAAATGCTTTACCTCTGTACTATCTTTTTGGCCCAAATGAGATTTTTAAATACATGCATTTGATTGCAAAATTCCAGGTTTCACAGGCACTAAAATTCAAGAAATTTTTTTTTAATTTTATTTTTCCTGGATAAGTCACTTTTTAAAAAAAAATATTTTTTTAGTAATGAATCACCATGGGGTACAGTTACCAACTTACAAACTTTCCTGCTTGCATTTCAGTCATACAATGATCGAGTACCCTTCCCTCCACTGGTGTCCATTCTCCACCACCAATGATCTCAGTACCTCTCCCATCACCCTCACCCCTCCACCCCCACCCCAGCCCACCTTTGTGGCAGGGCATACCCTTCTTCTCTCTTCAAGAGATATTTTAATTAAACAACCTAAATGTAAAAATAAAGCAAGTGTCTCATAGCTATTAGTTGAGAGAATGCAATCTCTTTCAAATAATATGGACAATTTAATACATGAGACAGAAACATAACTTTACAGCATCCACAAGTGTTCAATTAATAGTTTAAAATGTGTATGCTAGGACCACCGAGATAAAGGGTAGAGCACTTAGATTGAATGTAACTCACCCAGGTTTGATCCCTGCAGTTCCATATCGTCCAACAGGCTCCTCTGGATATAACCCTTAGAACAGAGCCAGATGTAAGCTCTTAGAACACATATACAGTCATGCATATATGTATTATTAAAGAACTCACAAATTCTCCTCTCCAGATTGTCAGAAGTTCAGTTTCAGAGACAGACTTTTAGGAGGTCATCACTATTCTTAAACCGTCGCAGCCGCATGGTTTGGGATTTCTATATGAAGTCCAGTGAAAATTCTTTTGGAAATTGCATCACTGCAATCTTTTACTTCCCTTTCATGGTGCTCATATGATGGAGAAGCCTGGAGAGAAGAACCATGCCCTGCTGGAGGCCCATGGGCCAGTAGCTCCGATCACACAGTTTGGAGGCATTTTTGGGGCGCGGCTCGAGTCCAAAGGAGTTCAGTTGCCTCTGGGGTCGAGCTCGCACTGTGGCAGAAAAAAAAAGTGAATTTCAGAATTCTAATCTCCAGATTATTGAGAGACATAATTTCTGGTGCTTTTTGCAATTTGGTTTGTAGTGTTTTCCTATGTCAATTAAATGTAATATATATGTCCATAAAGAAGTAGAGAAGATCACAATGTACCATGGTATAGGTGAAACACAAGAGACTAAAGAGAATTATGCTTAGTCCTTTAAATTATAACTTAGCCTTTGGGGGCCAGAAAGAAAGTGCAGTGGGTAGAGCATTTGCTTTGCACCCAGCTGACCCAGGTTAGATCCCTGACATCCTACATGGTGATTTGGATTCAATCCCCAGCACTTGATAAATTCCCCAAAACCTCCAGAAGTGATCCCTAAATGAAGAGCCAGGAGAATGTTCTGAGTCCACTGCAAGTGGTTCCAAAATAACAAAAACCAAAAAAACCGAACATAGCTCCTAGACTCATGTGTCACCAATATCTTGTTTAGCAAGGTATGTGCAGTGCATGCACAGTTTCTGCTTTGACTGCATACCTGCAATGATCCTTGTGTGTGAAATTTAAGAGGACCTAATATCTCCTGATTGTCAGCAACATGAAAAGGTTCCTTTTTTAGCAGGTCTTACTGTGGGGGGAAACTCCAAATAATAGTACCAAGTTTTTTGTTGAAATATTGAAGGTAATCAAAGTAGCAGCTATTTCTTAAGACTGTGAAGTAAGCCAAAGCCCCACACCAGCCGAGGTGAGGAAATATCCTTCTTTCTCCGTTTTTTTCCCTTTTCTGGGAGAAACTCGGTGTGGTGTCCACCATATTATGAAGTCTATTAAGCAGGCACGAACTTAGAGGCGCAGGAATGGGAGGGGGGGGAAAAAAACTATATACTTGGAACAGCGGGACACTTGGGAAGTCTCGGGCCGATACCAGCACATGCTCCGCCGAGATTCGACCCCGGGTGGCCACACTTTTGAGTGGCCACGATGTTGCTGATCAACCAGAATCCGGAGCCTAACTGGACTACTTCTGGTTCCAGAAACTACTTGCAACCATGTCTCTAGACTGAACTGAGCCATAGCCCCATGCCGGCCGAGGACTGGAAATATCTTTTTTTCTCGTAGGGCGGCGTGGTGTCAGCCATAATATGAGGACTATTCATTAAGCAGGCACAAACTTGGTGGCGTGGGAAGGAGGGGGGAAAAACTATATGTACTTGAAACAACGGGACTTCATATCTCTCCAGTTTCAGCAATGGAAAACTAATTATCAAATGCTGCATTGGCAGTAAGGCTGTCTTTCTTGGGGGAAAACTCCAACAATAGTGAAATCTATGTTGAAATATGGAATGTAATCAAGGTAAAGTGAAAATGAAGTGAAATTTATCAACTAAGCAGGCAGGGATGGGGGGTGGGGGGCAGAGGGTGGGAGCTATAATGGGGTCTTGGTGGTGGAATATGGGCACAGGTGAAGGGATGGGTGTTTGAGCATTGTATAACTGAGACATAAACCTGAGAACTTTGTAATTTTCCAAATGGTGATTCAAAAATAAATAAATAAATAAAATTTAAAAAAAAACAGAAATTCATCTGTAAGTAGAACTGTTTTTTTTTTTTTCTGAAGACATATCTTTATTTATGTCTTCCTTAGCTTTATTTATGTCTTTCTTAGGATTAAGTGAGTGCTGGCTAGCCTTTCTATTGTTGAATTATAGATACATTCTCTAATCCATTTCTTCACAATATTATTTCCCTATGTAATTATTGTCTTCTTACAAGGAGTTGGGTTATGGGTGCTGCATTTGAATTAGTATTTGATTATGGAAGACTCTGATGACAATTTATTGTCAATTTGACTACATTTGAAATGTTTGCTAAATAAGATTATGTTCACATACAGTAGTCTAGAATTTCAGAAAGAAAATTCTCTACTTTCCCACTTATGTTCAAACCACATCTGCATAATTTTCCTACAAGCTCAAATTTCACACACAAAATGCACATGGACTAGGGATAGGCTTCAAGTGGTAGAACACATTCCTTGAATGTATGAAACCTTGGAGTTTCCTCTGACACCTCATGGAACCCTATGCACTTCTGGGAGTTCTCTCCCAATTTACGCCTAAAAAAGTATATACAAGTAGAAATACCTAATTTAGATTAATAGGAGGAAAAGGAATATTAAATCAAAGTAGAACACTGAATTTTACCATAAACTATGCTAATGTAATAAAGATCATCTACTGTCATTTAGTAGCATATAACACAACCTTGAGAAAAGAAATAGTTTATTAACCACTTGTATAGGAAAATAAGACAACCAAACTGATGAACAAAGAAGAGCATGAAGCAAAAGAAATAAAATTGATGAATATGACCAATTTCATTAATTTTAATTAAGTTGATGAAGATACGCTTTGAATATTTTTTTTCTTTTTTGGTCACACCCAGTAATGCTCAGGGGTTACTCCTGGCTTTGCCCTCAGGAATTGCTCCTGGCAGTGCTTGGGGGACTATATGGGATGCCGGGGATCGAACCCGGGTCGACCACGTGCAAGGCAAATGCCCTACCCACTGTGCTATTGTTCCGGACCACAGTATGAAGGAAGCTTTTTAACTTGAAAAGAAGTACAGAAATATTTTATCTCTAAGGTCAGAGAACTTTCTGGACGTGGCCCAAAACCAAAAGAGTATTATTTATTTCTATATATATATATATATATATAATATTTCTATAATAATTTTAATAAAATGCACGGGTATATATTTATCCATATATGTATGTATTTGGTAAATTATTACAAAATAATTAGGTACCATAAAACATTGAAATTCCAAGATTAGCAAATAACTAAAACAAAAAAAAATTCTCATGCAGACCTTTCATTCTAGATGTCAATATTTAACTATAAGGAAATGACCGTCATATGAAATGATATAAAATGGATATAAAATAAAAAAAAGATAAAAGTATACATAGTGTTACTGCGATCAAAGTCTATCTAGTTTTGGGAGAAAGGTGGCGAAATATTTAGCCAAGTTATTAAGATATGCAAGGAAATAAACTGTGTAAATCTGGAAGTTTAAATGTTTTGGAAACAGAATATGCTCAAACGTGTGTAAAGCATGAAGAAGTTCACATCAGTTGATGGGCCAGATTGATGGTACAATGGATAGGGTGTTGGCCTTGTACACAACTGACTTGGGTTCAACCCCTGGCATCCCATATGGTCTCCTGAGTCCTCTTGTGACTACTGAGCACAATGCCGGCTCTGAAGACGTCTGAGTGTGGTACAAAATTTTAAAAAAGAAAAAATGAGGTTAACATGGTTTGAACAATGAGAGAGTAAATGTAAAAACTTGCTAGGATAAAGAATCTTTATGCTTTATATTTAAAATGAGACAACAACAGAAGATTCTAAACACATAGGTAAAGACTTTTTTTGCATAGGATAGTATGATTACTCAGGTTAGGATAAATTTTAGAAGAAAGCATTGATAACTATTATATGTCTATAGTAATGGAATAGATAAAAGATTATGGTATCTGATATCAGGTGGATAGTAAAAGCTATAGAGGTGTATAGAATCGTACTAGACGTTTTGGAGAAGTGTCTGAAGTGATAGTGTATAGAAAGTTATGGAAAGAAGGCTGGAGTGACAGTGTAGAGATAAAGGCTCTTGCCTTACATGTGGCTGACCCTTGTTCTATCCCCTTGTTCTGACCCATTCTAAATAAGGTCCCCTGAGCAAAGAGGACCAAGAGCGATCCAAAAGTAATACACATGCATGCCCCAAAGAACATAAAATAAAATAAAACAATAAAGTAATAAGAATTAATGAAGGAAGAGACAAAGGGAATTTAGAAAATTGTATTTGTGATATAAAAAAAGAAATAAAGAAAAAGTTTAAGACTCTTGGTTTAAGCAACTTAAAAGATATGGTTAGCATTATACAGAATCAAAGTTTTGTGAAAGACATAGGCTTATGGGGGAAACAAGTAGTTTTAGACATGTTAAATTTAATATGCCAATTTTACTTTCAAGTGAATGTGTCAAGCAGTTGGAAGAAAATATGTAGCTCAAGAGAGAGGTCTGGGCTGTAGATAAAAATGTGCTAGTTGTCAGTATCTGCAGATAATTTAAGCCATGATGATGAAAGAGAGACAATCAAGGAATTGCATGTAGAAAGAGAAGAGATATCTTCTAAGATCTAACTTTTAATCTTAAGTGATGGACTCTTAGGGGCTAGAAAAGAGAAGATCAATTTGAAAAGTATACTTAGAAACGAGCATTTCCTGAAGAAGGATCAAAAGCAATGTTTGGAAGCCACTTAGGAAAAGAGCAGAAATTAAGGAAAACATGCACAAATGTGATTGATGTTACTTTAATATAATTCAAGATAACATCTAAGCACTTACTATCGAGTTATAAATTATTAAATCAAATATTGATAACAGTCTTAGTGAAGTGATAGGAAAGGAAAAGTAAAATTTAAGATAACAAACTTCAGCAACAGTTTCAGGGAATTTTTTTGCAAAGTATAGTATGTCAAAGACATGAGACTAATGTGAATGAAAGGATTTTCTTTTTATCCTTTTTATGCTTTATGTCCTTCTGTAAACATAAAGCATAAGAAGTTTTGGACTTAACGTCTTAAAATGTGTCTTGTGACAGTTTTGTAAATGCTTGTAGAACTCCCCCACACTGTGGAGTTAGAGGTGAAATGTAGTGTTTTACTCACTTAATAGTTTTTTACTCACGCAATAGTAGTATATATAGTTTTAACATTTTTGTTTGGCTTCTCGACCCAGATCCCACATGAAGTGATGAGTTAAGGCAAGATGAAGCCTGAAGTTAAGGCACCCTAGGTTATCATAAAGGGCTGTAAGAAAATCTTTGTGTTCTGTAATGAGATACTATAGTTCAAAGCTGAATCTTCTACAAAACATCTGTGAAAAAAATAACCTGAAGCAAAACCAGTCAATGCCTTACTTATCAATACATTCACAGGTGTGACAGACTCATGGTGATTTATCACCCAGTTATTAATAGGAGGTTTTGCTTAATGAAATAATAAATCATTTCTTTTTATGTTGATAAAAATTACTCGGTATGTGTAAGGAGCAATTTATGAACCAGGAAAAAGAGTATGAATTTTACTTATATATTCAGACAACAACAACAAATATTAAGTCAAATCTAATGCCCTACTGAATCTTTTGGCCTCAGATATTTCTATAAACAGATCAGTAGAGGTGATTGGAAGATAGAGCACATATATACACAGGCTGGTGCTGTAGTGACACTGAATGTTAGTGGAATTTCTTTCTGACTATGCCTGTGTCGCCAATAAAATATAAAACAGAAAAACAGCTTAGAGAGAAAATTGAACATAAAGCATAAGTTTTAAAAACAGGGAAAGTATGAGTGGCTTTCATAGTGAATGAATAAATATAAACTTATGGAATTTAGAAGCATTTAGAGATGTCTATGATCAACAAAATTATTGTACTTGATATCTCCTGGCTGTCTCCTTGCATTTTACACCCTTACAGCTTTCTCGGTTTTAAAGACTACATATATTTCTTTACGCATCTTAACTGGGCTCTGGAAAAGGATGAAGACAGAAGAGATAAAAAAAAAAAGTTGGGTCAGAATATTATTCTAAACAGCCTTTATCAGGACCTGTTAAATTGGCAGTGTCTCTTATGTAAGTTTTTTCGACTTTGAAGAGATACTTTATTTTCATTAACCTTTTCTTTCTCTCATCATTTCAGATTTATAATTAGTGAAATGTTGAATAACACTTTCACTAACCCACTGCATAGTTCCTGATTAACACATACCCTATATGTACCTTGGATCAATTTATATACTTAAATATTATAATTTGAAGTGTTATATATGAGTGTGTATTCTTACTGGAATCTGAACAATAAAAATTGTGTAAATTCTTCACTTTATATTTTGCCCACTGAGTAAGGTTATAAAGTTTTCTTTCATCTTTTTAAATTTTGAATTGACTACTATTATTTGTCTATGTGAACCTGAGTATCAAAATCAAGTTAATCATTATGAGTCTTTGAGACCATTTCTCTAATGTTTCTGTATATTATACCTTAGTTAGTCCTGCAGACACTGTTCCTGTAAGTTCATAAGATTTATATCAATAACAATACTTAGCAGAAATTCACTGATACATTGTCAGCTTTGTCAATTGCTTTCTCAACCTTTTAGAACCAGAAAATACTCTTTGATTTTGCTAAATCATATATATGGTTTACTCTTATTTCTAAGACCACATAATTTCCTTAAAACTTTTGGACCAAAATATAATACTGCACTTCCTTTTCAACCAACTGGGTCAATTCCGGGTACCCACACAATACTCAACTCCTCACCAGGAGTGATTCAGGGTCCCTGAGCACAGAGACGGGAGTAAGCACTGGGCACAGCTGGGTGTAGCACCAACATTCTCTCTGTCCATAATAACAGGTTTGCTTTTGTTATGTATATTTACTGTATATGGAATTCTGCCACCTTATATTTTAAATAATTCCCTAGCATTTTTTGCTATTAATTCTTTACTTTCTAACTAAGCCTGTCTTTATCATCCTTCAAGAATAATCTAAGTGGAAGACATTCTAAACTTCAAAACTGGAAAATCTTGGATTTGAATTCTATATCTGACATTTAAAATTGTTCCTTATTATTGTACTTTAACCTTTCTGAATTTGTTTTTCTTTTTTTATAACTGCTCATTATTTTCATTTTAATAAATACATAAAAAACACTTTCTAATGAAAATATAAATAATGTAAGTTAGCCTCTTTTTTATTTTTATCTTACCTCTCATTTCATAGTGTTATATGCAGCTAAGCATTTAACTTCAGTATAATTTAAGACCAACATTCAGCATATTTTTACAAGTACTATAGATGCATCCCAAGAATTTGGAAACACTTTAAAAGAAGCCATACTTATAATTAAAATGTCATATCTATATTCTGTTACTACAACAAAAATTCCATATGTGCTTGTGAAAAAGAAATAAGGGACATTTTTGCTTCAAAGTAAACATCTGAATATAGTGGGTATTTTAACTTCTAAAGCAAATTTAGTGATACATTATTTTAAGAAAAATTCTTTATGATATAAGAATGCATTTTCAAATGCATAATAAAAATAACTTTAAGATTTGAGAAAGAACACTACTCTATGCTGTATGTAAAATAAATAGCATCAACAAAAATATGCCTTTTTTGTTGTACTACCAATGCTTAAGATATCTCATCATGCTTCCTTTTTAATATTGTACGATGCCAGATCACTGGACAAACACCAGCTGAGCTTCTTCTGAGACACATAGCAATGCAAAACTTAACTTCAAAAAGCACTAGATTCCATTCTGTACATGGGAACATCTACTAAA
This sequence comes from Sorex araneus, assembly GCF_027595985.1. NCBI lineage: Eukaryota > Metazoa > Chordata > Mammalia > Eulipotyphla > Soricidae > Sorex > Sorex araneus. The sequence continues at coordinate 263,990,007 of NC_073302.1, read as the reverse complement.
GAAGTGGAAAGAAAATGCCAAGAAGTTCTATCCTGGTTTCCATACTTCAAAAATAGTTCTTAATGAATAATTCTATTTATTATTTGAAACACAATGAGAAAAGCTCAAAAAATCTAAAATTTATGTACAAATTAAATTTGTATGTAGAAATAATAAAATTTAAGATGCAGACAATGCTTTTCCTCAACCAGGGTTTCAGGTGAAAAGCTTCAGTATATAAGGCATACAAATATAATAAAAATGAATCAAAATAGCATTATGTTTGCAAAACTTCTGCAAAAGTATAAAGTATTCATAAATCAACTCCAGCAGGTAGTGCGTTTGTCTTGCACGCAGCCGACCTGGGTTTGATTCCTCTGTCCCTCTTGTAGAGCCCGGCAAGCCACCAAGACTATCTTGCCTGCACAGCAGTGCCTGACAGGCTCCCCATAGCATATTTAATATGCCAAAAACAGTAATGACAAGTCCCACAATGGAGACGTTACTGGTGCCCAGTTGAGCAAATCTATGAACAAAGGGACAACAGTGACAGTGATATTACTGATTAATTTTGCTTGTAGTTCTAAAAAAAGATAAATTATAATTAATTATAATTTTTTGGAAAAATATGTTTTATATCACACTGAGAGTTTTACTAATTGTTACTGGAGATAAACGTCAAGTGTTCATAAAATAAACAAACACATAAATATAAACAAAACTGTTAGGTGAGCATTGTTCCTTGTTTTCCTAGCAGAAAAAATTATGTATATATCACAATTCTAGGATGTTCATTTTTTGACGTTATAATATAATGCTGAACCCATGATTCTGAACTTGTATACTTAGTCAAAATATGCTTTCCTTTTTAATTTTCATAATGTAATAAAGTTTTTACGCATAATTTGTTTCCAAATAAGTGAATATTAAGTGCCCATTTTTCAAGAAAAAAAATACATGATCTTTTTTAATCATATTTTATTAAACATTATGTATTGATCTCTATTCAAAATCTTTAGAATCCATGACATCATTTTGCTTCTATCTACCTTTACCACAACAAATATTCTATTCATTTTCAATTAATTAATTTACAAGACAAGGGGAATTTTTCAGATAACCTACAAAGTCTTATTTTAGTAAAGAGATATAAATATAAGAGTTTTACTAGGTTTTCTGCTTTTGTGTCATACCCAGAGGCTCTCAGGCCTTTGTCTTACTCTGAGCTCAGGGTATCACTCATGGCAGGCAGTGGGAAACCCAGAGCATATTCTAGTAGGTCAACTGCAAGGCAACTGCCTACCAATTGTATTATCTCTCTGGCCCCAGGTTTTACTATTTTGTACAGCAAACCCTTTTACAAGAACACATTTAAATAATTATCTAAATATTTTAATGAAGTTTTTAAGTTAAATTCCTGATTAAATTGAGTGACTTAACAGTGCTTGTAAAGCATCTTTTTGCAACCAAAATGCAATAGTTGTGTAGAATCATTTTTATTTTGGAGCCTCACTGTGCAGCGAAAGGGAAGTAATTTACTTCCTGTTATTCAGGCCCTAACTGAAAGATTTTCTTTTTATTCTTTCTTTTTTAAAATTTTTTCTTAGGATTAGTAGATTTGCAAACCATCTCTATGTCATATCCCAATAGGAGACAGGAGAGTCATGACTGAATATTTATAAATAGAGAATCTCTATTGAAGAAGAAATCATCGTGAGAATGTCTGCACACTTCTGACATAAATTCTATACCCATAAGTTGTTTACCTCTGAACTTGATGGTTCCCCATGGATGATTTTATGTGAGTCAGAGAGGAGAGAGATGACCACTTTTTTCTGATCCACATCTGCCACCCCGAAACCAGCTGGGTATGCTAAGACTCTAAGGCCCCTGCGTGGCATTGGCCAGAGCCACACCAGTCCCACTGGGTGGCTATCAAGCCACACCTGACCATCCACTCATCCACTTGGTCTTTTTGGCATGGGAGTTAATCTCTACCAGATAATTCCTTGGGGAGCCACGGACTCAGGCTGGAAGAAGGAATTGTTCATTTCAGGAAAAGAAAGTCAATGGTAGGTCAAATCCAAGGTTTCCAGGTCTTTGTCTTTCTTGCAGGAAAGAATTTCAGGAGTAGATGAGCAGTGAAATAAAAACAGATTTTATTTGGAGGGTTTTGAGAAAGGAGAGGATGGAGAGAATGAGAGAGCCTGTAATGTGTTCTAGGGAGAGAACACAGGCTTCTCCAAAGATGAAGAGAGCCAGAGCACACATCTCAAGAGGAGTAATTTGAGTGACACATGTACTTGTGGGCACAAGCAACACATGGGCTTAGGCAGCATCCATTCACACTTCCTTTGTTCAGGTTGGCTGTTATAGGGTTTCTCCAAGCCACCCGCATGGAGCTCTCTACCTATGTCTGTTTCTAGGTCTATTGTTCCAGTGTTTGCCAAGGCCAGTAGAGTTGGGTCTTCTAGCCTTCTCTGAGCTGGTCTGGGTCTAGGGAAAAGCATATCAGAATTCAGTTGCTGAAGCCACAAGGTGAGTCCTGACTGCCTTAGGGCTAGGTGGTGTTAGTACTGCTCAGGAATTCCATCGACCTGCCTACATCATTACCTCCACAGACCTCATATTAAATAGTGGTCCATTTGAGGTTTAGTGTTCTGCTATGGATTTCTTGAAAGTCATAATTTTTAACAACATATTTCTTAAATTGCTGTTTAATTTTAACCAAAATATTGGCCTCCCATGCTTGCCTATCAAATCTCAGTAACCATATTTACAATCTCTGCAGTAGATTGCAAAAATCTTTTCTAGAGAAAAATTATAAAGATATCGAAACAGAATTATCTCTATCAAATACCAAGGATGCTTTCCAATAAACAGCCAAGACATTCAGCAAATCCTTTCACCACACATACCTTTTAAAAATACTATTAGTATCCCATTGTGTAGATGTACCAAAGTTTCTTTAACCAGTCACCTATTCTCGGGTACCTGGATTTTTTCCAGATTCTGGCTATTGTAAACAGTGCTGCAACGAACAGAACATTCGAGTGTAGATGTCATTCCTACTATACCTTTTTTTGCCTCTCAAGGATATATTCCCAGGAGTGATATCACTGGGACAAATGGGAGCTCAATTTCTAATTTTAGAGAAGCAGAGAAGAGACCATACTGTTTTCCAAAAGGGCTGAACCAGTCAGCATTCCCACCAGCAGTGTAAGAGGGTCCCTTTCTCCCCACAACCACACCAACAGCGGTTGTTTTTGTTCTATTGGATGTGTGTCAGTCTCTGTGGTGTGAGGTGGTATCTCATGGTTGTTTTGATCTGCATCCCTCTGATGATTAGTGATGAAGAGCATTTTTTCATGTGCCTTTTTGCCATTCATAGCTTTCCTTGTGAAAATTTCTGTTTATTTCATTGCCCCATTTTTTGATGGGTTTAGATGTTTTCTTCTTGTGGATTCCAACCAGCGCCTTGTATATCCTTGATATCAGCCCCTTGTCTGATGGGTACTGAGTGAATATTCTTTCCCATTCCATATATTGTCTTTGTATTTTGGTCACTGTATCTTTTGCAGTGCAGAAGTTTCTTAGTTTAATACAGTTCCATTTGTTTATCTCCGTTTCTACTTGGTTGGTCAGTGGCATGTCATCTTTGAAGATACCATTAGCTTCGATGTCATGGAGGGTTTTGCCAAACTTGTCTTCAATGTATCTAATGGATTATCATCTGATGTTGAGGTCTTTAATCCATTTTGATCTAATTTTTGTGCATGGTGATAGGTCGAGAACTAAACCCATTTTTTTGTCCAGTTATGCCAGCACAATTTGTTAGAGGCTTTCTTTGCGCTACTTCACATTTCTTGCTCCATTATCAAAGATTAGATGTTCATACAATTGGGGTTGTGTGTAGGGATATTACACCCTGTTCCATTGGTCTGTGGATCTGCGTCTGTTCCAGTAGCATGCTGTTTTGCTTACTACCGCTTTATAGTATATTTTGAGGTTGGGGAGGGTGATGCCTCCTATCGTCTTTTTCCCAAGAACTGCTTTAGCTATTGGTAGGCATTTATTGTTCCATATGAATTTCAAGAGTGTTTGCTCCATTATGTTTGCATATAAGTGGGTCAACATGGAAAGTATCATACTAAGTGAAATGAGTCAGAAAGAGACAAACATAGAAAGATTGCACTCATCTGTGGAATATAAAATAACAGAATAGGAAGAATAGGAGACTAACAACCAAGAATAGTAGGGATAAGTACCAGGAGATTGGCTCCAAGGCCAGTATTATATGCTGCTTGGCTAATGTTTGGTGTTATTAGAACTATGTCATCAGAAAAGCAGAGGTGGTGTAGTTGCCAACCATCTATCTTCACTCTCATTCCTTCCCATTCTATTCATCACATGCATTCTCAATTGTGGCACTGAAGAGTTTCAGTGAAATGGTGTTGTATTGCTGAACCCCTCTCTTTACATCAATGACCACTTCCTTGTAGAATGGTGAGATCCTGGTGGTGAATCCGTAATACCGCTTTTATCACTTCTCTACAGAGATTTTCTTTTTTTAATTTTTTTTAAAATTTATTGAGTCACCATGAGATATTTACAATGTTTCATGTTTGGGTTACAGTCTCACAATGATCAAACACCCATCCCTCAACCAGTGCACATTCCCCACCGCCAATATCACAGGTATAACCCCTCTTTCCCACCTTCCCCCTGCCTCTATGGCAGACAATATTCCCCATACTCTCTCTCTACTTGGATGTCAGCTTGTGATTGCCTGAGGCTCCTGCCAAACCACTTTAGTGAATGAGCTCAAGAGTTTCCGAAGACAGGCATCTTTTGGGGGCTTTTTCTCTCTCAGTGTTTCTCACGAAATCATAGAGGCACTGAACTAGTCGATTGTATTCCTCATAGCTGTGGTCAATGACAGCATCTCCCAAATTGCCACAATAATGCCAAAGAGCTCCCAGTTGATGGTCATTCTGGGAGTTCTCTTCTTAAAATTTTCAGCTCTTTCTCCCCTCTCTGTGAAGCAGAATTTCGCATGAGAGACAGTGGTCTGATCCTGTTTGGAATTTTGGGACAACAGCTGATGTCATTCAAGCAAAACCGCCGATTGAATATGATGTGGTTAATTTCATTGTGGAACTGTCCAGCGGGAGATTCCCATGTCCAATGTTTAGATTCGGCCTTCTGGAACCATGAGTTATCATGGACAGTCTTGGTCAACATGATGAACTCAGTCTCTTATCCTTTTCGTTCCATTCTAGGCCATGGGTCCTGATGTAGAGTTCTTCAGACTATCTTCTCGGTCCTATCTTGGTGTTAAGATCACCGACAATTACCGTATAGAAGGTATGGTCTTCTTTATAGTACTTCTATAGCTTCATATAGAACTTCTCAATGTCTTCTTCATTGTAGTTTGATGTTGGTGCATAGAAAACTATGATAGAAACTGCCAGCAATGAGCCACATCTATTAAAATGTAAGCATCTGATTTGGATTGATAGGCCTTGAAACAAATCAATGCTCATGGCCAAGTTTGTGTTGAGGAGGACAATGACACCACTGAAAACTATACTGTCACATTTTCCTAGAAACAGTTCACTAGTGTCAAAAATGGCATGATTTGTTTGATGCCTTCTCGTCTCAGTCAACCAATGATGTCATACTTGATCTTCTGTGCTTGCACCATCATGTCCTCAATGGATGCTTTCAATGCCAGCATATGTGCATTGAAATTGCAGACAGTCGTTTTAGTCCTTCTTCATTTTGGCAGCCTAGTTCGGCCCTGAGATTTTAGCAGCCTTTCCTTGCTCATCCTTCTCAATGCTGTTGTGTTGGGGGCTCTTCCAGGGGCAGGGGAATGAGGCCCATTTTTGTTACTGTTTTTGGCATATCGAATATGCCACTGGTAGCTTACCAGGCTCTGCTGTGTGATATAAATTACACAAACAAAATTATTTCAAAACAGGAATGAAATCTTGATACATAATTGAGTAAACTATACATTGAAATTATAAATCATAATAATACAAAATTTATTTTAAGTTAAAATTTTGTATAATTTCAATGTGGGGACCTAGTAAAATGAAAACGTAATTTGGAATAAATTATAAGAAAAGCTATTCAAAACTGATCTTACAGAAATTGAAATTTATATTTTATATTAAGGAATTAATACAAGTAATATATAAAACTGAAGAAAGAACAGAAGAAAGAAGGGTAGAGAAACAGTAGAGAGAAACAATAGACAAAAAAGAAGAGTGAATGTGATCTTTATTATCTCTAAATGCTTGCAGACAAATTGCACTTGGGAAAGAAAGAAAAAGTTAAAATTGACTATTGAAACTTACAATAAAATTCAATATTTTTCAGACAGAATTATGTTTCATTAGTCAACAGTTTATGACATTTAAAAATTGCTATTCCATTAATTTTTAAAGTTCAAATACTTGTTTTATTTATTTGTGTGTATGCATACATGTTTGCGTGTGTGTGTATTTCCAGAGACAGTGGGGCTTCACACTCTGGAGTGCTTAGTATTCTGCCTTTTTTGCTCAGGACTGACTCTTGGCCTTGCTTTGGGGACTGTATGCGGTACCAGGGATCAAACCAGAGTCATTTGCATGTAAGACAAGTGCCATATTAATAATACACACTGCCTTGTATATTCTTAATGCTCAAATTATTTTGAAACTAATATTGATATAGATATTTGTAGAATAATAATTTAAATTATGCGAAACTCTAACATAGAATATCTGCAGTTAAATATATATATACACACATACGTATGCACATATATATACTAAGTACTTTAATACTTGCTTGTCTTTCCTCATACCATAAAACAAATCTTCTAACATTCTACAATTGAGTCAGTCACACTGTACTTTTCACTTTCATATTATATTAATCAATATTATGGATTATGGTATTTCTATAGAGATTTAGCTATATGTTTGCTTGGAAGGACAACAGAAGAAAAAGAAATAGTATAGTGGTAATAATAAAGCAGCATTTTATTTTATGTTTAATTACTTTAATAAAATATATGCTTACTTGAGATTACAGTATTTCTCCTCTAATTGGAAATACACTTAACACTGATGGAAGCTATATTGAGTTACAAACTTGTTTGGTGTTTTTTCCATCCCCCATAATGCTTGAAACTCTATCAAAACAGCTAACTTCTCAACTTGCATTAAACAAATTTTAGAAAAAATGTCTTTAGTTGCCAGTTTCCATCATTCTATCTTAGATTTCAAATTAATTATAGTAAATATTAAACAGGTAGGTTTTTAATAGCCCATTAAAAATAAAAGAAAAACAGTACAAAATATGATTTTCAATTAGGATACTCATACTTTCTTTTTTGTCAATGTTCAAACTTCTTTTTTGCAATCATTAATAAGATATTAACCATAATTGTAAATTCCGATCCTTCTCATCACCAAGACCCTTCACCTACCCTTCTACCAGGTAGTCCTTTTCTGATCTGACAAAAGTACAACAATTCTGTTAAGGCCATTAAATGTTTATCAAGTCAAATGCCAAGGAGTTTCCAAAACTCCAAGCTCATATGCTACTTTTTCTCACTATTTTTCAAACTGACATTTCTCTGATTGGATCTCTGGCCTTTGACTGACTTTAGTTCTGCTTCTCTAGCTGTAGGGATCTGTCTCAGACTGAATGGCCCCCTGTGGTCAGTTGAGTTTTGTTAGGTCTCTAGATAGTTTATTTTTCCTTAGGAAAATAATATTTCTTTGCCATATATACTTTCTACATGTGTCCTTCAGCAAACAGTCTTTACCCTATTGCTTTCTTAGGTCAAGAACATAATATTTCTCACCCTCTTGGAAATGATGTTTTTTTTTTAATTTTATTAAAATTTTTTTTGTTTCATTTTCTCCTCAATGTTTGCCTCTGGGGCATGAATCTCATTTTCATTGGTGTGACCTGGCTCACCCCAGGTATTCCTATAATAAAATATAATCCTTGGAATGACCTTCAAATTTGTAAGGCTCCAGGATAAAACAGCTTCCTGTCTAGATCTGAGATGGAATTTTTGATCAGCTTTAATGCAGGCAGTAATGGTACGGCTAACCATCAAACCTTGAATTCAAATTTTTGTAAATGTCTTTAAAACTCAATATTTGTACTCTGGAATACATACAATAGTATACAGAGTAATATTGTATTCATATTATTCTCCATACATTTCTGTTTTCTCTAATTTAAAAGCAATAACCATCTATCACAATAAATTGAAAGACTATAGAAAGATATAAACATAAAAGTGAAAATTTTCCCTATTATGTTTCTAATTATCTTGTTAAAAGAGATAATAAATATTAAGGTGCATAACATGATATTTTTCCACTTACAAACATATTTACATTCTAATTCACCCATTTTAAATTAGAAACTCATTGTACAATGATATGGTTAAACAGGTTAATAAGGTGCTGCTGATTATCTACCACATATTGATAAAAACAAAATATTTTCTCCCATAGGTTTGGGAAATGTGAATCAGTGAAAGTGGACAGCACAATTTATACGATCCTACCCAGTCCAATCAATCATGCAGTTCTTTGGCTAGTGATGGCTTTACACACTCAGTGTAGAGAGTGCATGCTTCTTTGTTGCTGTTAGGTTGGTTAGTTTTTGGGACACACCTGGCACTGATCAGGGTTTACTGGTTCTGCACTCAAGCATTAATTCTGGCAGGGCTTGCAAGACCATCTGGAGTGCCAGGATTGACAACTAGTTAGTTGCATCATGCTAGGCAAGCAACCTGCACACCACACTGTCTCTCTGACTATAAAAGGCACACAATTTTTTTTTTGCTTTTTGGGTCACACCTGGCGATGCACAGGGGTTACTCCTGGCTTTGCACACAGGAATCACTCCTGGCGGTGCTTAGGGGACCATATGGGATGCTGGGAATCGAACCGGGGTCGGCTGCATGCAAGGCAAACGCCCTACCTGCTGTGCCATCGCTCCAGTTCCAAAAGGAACACACATATTAAGTGTCATAGCAGCTAGACAAACAGATTTTTGTTTTATTTTTGGGCCTATCCAGTCATGCTTAAGACTTACTCCTGGCTGTTCACTCAGGAATCTGTAGCCAGGAACTGAACTCCTGTCAGCCATGCAGAACAAACGCCCTACCCACTGCACTATAGCTCCAGCCCCACCAAATACACATTTCAAAGTAACAGTCTGTGTATTCTCAAATTTCCTATATGTGGCCAGTCACACCATTATCTTATTGTTTATTTAAGCTTCAAAATTAAATATTGAAAGAAATCCATAAGATAGACTAACTCAAAACTCTGACTTGGGTACTATTCAATAGATTCCAAATGCTCTGGTTTCCTAATTCAGAAATTCTGTTTGAAATTTATGGTTTCTCTTGAGACTGTCACTGCTTTACTCTGATAGCTTTTACTTGGTATTTTCAAACTGTATATACAGTTATACATTGCAATTTTAATAATGTCAACTCCAAGTGCATCTATTAACACACTATTAGGAAATATGCTACTTGCTCTTTCAGGATTTATATATGTGACTTAAGGAATGATAATTATTATTTTAGCGTATATTCCCTGGCACTGCCTTTATTACCTAGAGCTTAATTTTATAAACCTGTTTTCAGCTGCTTTACTCAATTAGGTTTAAAAAAATGAACACAAAGAAAACTTTGATGAACACATGAGAGCAAAATTTATCAAAGATAAAAGTTTAGGCACACTAAATATGTAGTTTGGCTAAGCTTTTTTTGGATATTATTCTCCAGAAGAAAATCCAGCATACTACTGATATCAATCTTCACTGGTGCATTTATATTTGAATTGATGTTATTTCACATTATGAAACAGATAAGTATGTTTCAGTTCGTAGCTGTCTTCATTAACACAAATAGAATGCCATGAAAACATTGTTTGGAACCAGATGTGTGAAATTTTATGTAATCAATCTTCACAAAACTTAAACTTTCAGAGAAAAGTTGAGCAATTATTAGAAGTGTAGTGAAAACTATCATATCCCTTTTATTTTAAAAATATTTGATTTCCATTGTGAGGAAATCAAACTGAGAAACTCAGGCAGCATATAAAAAATAATTCTCTTTGAAAATGTTGCAAGCAAGCATTTTTCTACAGTCAGATTTTAGTCATATTGGAGTTATGTATTATGAATTGAAAAGTAAAATGATAAAATTGTTCCAATGATAAAATAATAACGATTTAGAAGTTGATAATAATCTAAGGTTCAAAAGAAAAAATATCTATAGGTTAGAAAGTCACGAATTTTTCATTTATCATTTCAGTAAATAAAATCTGAATTGAAATAAAAGCTATTGAAATTATATTTTATATCATCGCAACATAGTCATTAAGTGAATTTAAAATGTTTATAAAGCCAATCTTAGGATGAAGATGTCTGTCATTGTTTTGTGGTACCAAAGAGTGCTCACGGGAGACTGAGGAGTACTGCCAGTACCACTTGTCATAGTGTGGAATGTCAATACATTGGCCCAAGGAGCAGGTCTGCTGATGCAATGTTGTAGGTGTCCATCAGTGACTTGACTATGTGCTAGTTCATACCTAGTAGTCCCCAACTGGGAATAGGAATATAATGTGCCAGGATTGAACTCAGGGCATCCTGTCTGCCAGGTCTGCATTCTATGGGAGTCATTTCTGGGAGTCGTATCTTTAGCCAAAGTGTATTTATTTTAGACTTTGTGATCTACAATACTGTTAATGACAAAGTTCATGCCTACAACATTCCAACATCACATCAAACATCAGTGTAAACACTTCAATGTTGCCTCAGTGCTTCCCAACCCAGTTACACTTTCATCTCTCTGTCTTCCTCAGTTCTGTAGACCAGTTCTCATTTCCTGTTGCCTTTGGTCATTTGCATTTCTCTTACTCTGTTTCTTTATATGTTATGTATGAGAGGGATTATTCTCTATCTGCCTCTTGTCATGATACTATCCAGATACATTCACACAGCAGCAAGTTGCATGATTTAATCTCTTCTCATGACTGAGTGTTATTCCATTGTGTATATGTGCCATAATTTCTTTTTCTGATCATCTCTTCTATGACACTCCAGCTGTTTCCAGTATTTTGGCTACCATGAACATATGAGTGCAAATGTTTTTTCAGAACCCAGATCCACTTAATAATATACCATGGAAAAGAGTAGCTACATAAATGATAAAAAGATATTTGGCAACAAAAAAGGCTATCCCCGGGTTTTTTTTTAAATATATATATATTAGTTGATTAAATGAAATATTAGTACATCCTGGTACTATCTATACAGAATTTGTTTTCTGTTGTTATTTTTTTGTTCAAACAACATGGCACACACTTTCACTTTTCTACTCAAGCTAGAATATATTAAAAAACAATTATTTTATTCAGGATAATGACATAGGTGGTTTGAGATAGAGTTTTTCTACTTATATCCCATCTTACCTTTCACAATTTTCTAAAATACTTTTCTTGAGATTTTAATTAAAAAGACTTTTATTATGTTGTTTTTTTTTTGGCCACATCTAGTGATGTTAAGTGGTTATTTGCGACTCTGGGTCAGGATGACCTCTGGCAGTGCTCAGAGGATCATGTGATATGTGGTGGTCGGGATGTGAACCAGCATCATGGCCAACACTGTCATATGCAAGATAAGTGTCTGACCTCCTCAACAAGTACTTATGCCCCTTTTTGAGATTTTAAAATCCTGTATGTACTTAGATATTAATTAAAATCCTGTATATACTATATGTAAATGTATGACAGAGATACTATATATTCTTCTTTCTATAGATCTAATCATTTCTAAATAATTTATAGAACTCTTATCAAAAAAGTTTCCATCCATATATTCTCAAAGGACTCACTGTATCACTGTCATCTCGTTGTTCATCAATTTGCTCGGGCTGGGACCAGTAACGTCTTCATTTGTCCTTATCACATGCTAGTGTAGCCCAATGGCGTCTGCTCGCTCCAGGAACATGAAGAGCACATTTTTTTACTGTTTTTGTCATATCAAATACATCACGGACAGCTTGCCAGAGTCTGCTATGCAGGAAAAATAATAATAATAATTAAAACCAAAAAAAACATAAATAAAAGTAGAGGTTGCACAGCCACAAATGTGGCCATGCACTCCAGGAAAACTTGTGCTGCTTTCTTTCAGGAACTTTGTTTTATAGTATCTCGATCTTGGCCATTGATGAGATTACATGGTGCCAGGTGCCGGGTGCAGTTTGTGGGTGTGACTGCCAAGCTACTGGAATACTGGAAATTTGGGTGGAGGAGGCCCAGTCCTAATCTAAGCAAGCTTGGAGATCTCAGCATACTGTCAGTTCCTTTATGGTTGAGGCTTATCCAAGCGTGTTCGTAGTGACTTTGAGCATGGCTGTGGCTGTGTTCTGGAGGTTTTCAGCTGCTGGGGCTATGCTTGGGTCGGGGAGTGAAACTCAACCTGCACCTCCCCCCCCCCCCCGCAAGGGGGTCCAGGTGAAGACAGCCTGGCATGGGGACAGGAGATTCTGCAGAATCTCTCAACAGATTACATGAGAGAATTCCATTTTTAAAAAAATTGTTTTAAATTATGGTAAAATAAAATAAATCTGAGTTATAATAAGCACATGTTGATCAAAATTTAACTATGATATGGACAATACTTATAAATTTAGAACTTGAGTTTGTTTATCTAAAAACAGATATTTTTGTTTAAAAAATCTTTTCAACAAAAAGATAATTTTAAAGTCAGTAAAATATCCTTGGGCAATAGATACTGTAGTATGCAGGTTCACTTTTTTCTTTGATATATCAGTCTGAATCCATATCTAGAAGGATAAAACTCATGAAATATGATAGACTTTAATCATGTTCTTCCTCATTACCTGTTTCTCTTCTTTCAAATCTTACAGACCTCTTCTTTTATTGTGTTTAACTTTATTACTCTACAACTTTATGAGTTTTTAGCTACATAACTTTTTAATATGATTTCAGAGAAATATTCCAAATTGCAGTTTCTGTCAAGTACTTTGATTATGAATCTTAAGTAACTACAGTGTAATTCTAGTACTTCACTCAAGTGCATAAATAAACTAGCTAACATAGCTGATAACACAACCTTTATTTTCAAATCCAGAGGTCTTCTCCATTATGCAGCCCTTTAAACTTATATATTACGTAATTCAATCATGAATTAATTAGAAAAATCTTAAAAATGAACACAAGTGGATGACATTTATTGTCATTGCATGAAAGTTGATATATGTAGGAAATGTCATAATATAAATATGCCAATTACAATTTTATGAAATTATTTACATGAATATTTTGTAGGCATATTTGATTATAGTGTACCACACAGCTTGTGGAATTAAAAAAAAATTGTGGTATCTTCATCTTCATTCCCTCCTACATAGTTAGAAAAAAATCTGCAAGTGATTGGTGAAATATTATGCACATTATCAGTCTTCATGCATCCCTCAGTAAACCCTTATGTCAAAATGTTTTGGTCCCTATTACATGCAGTTAATTGAAATGAAATGAAAACAATTTATTATGCACAAATTGATGCCGAAGATACAAGGTCTGAGAAGCAACATTGATCAATTGTTAGTAACTTCACAACGTAGAAAAACACTTGAACGTTATACATTATGTTCTGAATTATTCTTTCACGATCACGATCATGATCACAAAATCCCATTAATCATCAATATCTCGAGTGGGCTCAGTAACCTCTAATTTTGTCCTTTCCCTGAGATCTTAGAAGTCTCTAAGCCAACTCTCTCAACTCAGCCCTCCCTAGGATGTCGCACTGGGGGTTCTTTCATGGTCAGGGGAATGAGATCCAGCTTGTTACTGGATTCAGCATATGAATACACCATGGGAAGCTTGCAAGGCTGTCCCATGTGGGCAGGAAACTCTCAGAAACTTGCCAGTTTCTCCCAGAGGGAGAAGTAGGATACAGGACATCCTGTGGCCCCTTTGTGGCCATGCACTTCTGAAAGCTTGCTTTAAGTCTCTGGATGTTGGCCATTGATGGGATTACACACACCTGGGTTCTTCTGCTGGTACCTTCATGCATGAAGCCTGTCCGAACGTATGGAGAGGGGCCTCCAGCATGGCTGTAGTAGGTTCCAGTGGTCTTTGGCCGCCAGGAGCTGTGCTCAGGTTGGGGAGGAAAGCTGGAGCCCATCCCCTCCGAGGGGCCCAGGGAAGACAGCCAAGCGTGCGGGTAAGAGACTCTCTGTCTTTAACTGTAATATATATATATAAATATATAACAAATTTATCTGTAAAGAATTTTTCAAAAGTGTAAGTTTAACTAATTCATGTTCATTTTTTTTTACTTTTTTAAATACCCTTATCAGATGAAGCAATTGATAAAATAAATAAATAAATTAGAATGCAATGAGTGAGACGTAGCAAGAGACAGAGAAAGTATGAGTAGATCTAGTAAAATCTCCTTATTCCTAAGATTTATGCTATCGAAACAAAACTATTTCCCAAAGTAATAATAAAATGCAAAATATTTTGTTGTACATTAAAGCTCGCAAATAGAATTGATCTCCTAACATAAAATAGAGAAAATTACATTGACTATAACAAAAGCAAAATGAAAATGGCTAGGACTAAAAGTGCAATATATGATACAAAAATGTACCTGTGCTTTTTCTGTTTTCTGTTTTGTAACATAATAAATTAAAAAAATGAATCAGTGAATTGAAAAATAAAGAAATAAAGTACATAAAGAGAAAAAGAGACAGAAAGTAGTGGTCTGGGCAATACAATATATTAAATATCATGTCCTTGAAGGACACTAGAATGCCTGTTTCTTTAAACCCCTCTGAATCTGTGATGATTTGATTCTGAATTGAAGGAACATAAGTGGTTAAATAAACATTGGTCTAGAAGTAAACAGACACTGGAGTTAACTAAGCTTTCTATTATCTTGCACTCGAGTCACCGTGACATCTAAAATAAAATTCTGGATGAAACAGTGTTGCTGTTGTTATTTTTAACACACAATGTCATATAGTTGAATAACTTAATAGGTTTTACGTGTATGGGTTTTAGAAATAACTGTGTATGAATGCCTGTTCTGTCACTTCTTAACTGTGAAGCACTGTGGAAGAAATTGAATTCTCTGAAATTGAACTTTCTTACTTCTAATGTAAGAATAGAAACAATAATTTCAAGGGTAATACCAACAATAATTTAGCTAATGTTTACAAAAAGTATAATATCAGCATGTGGCACATGTGGTGATTATATATCTATAATATGTATTGTTATTTTTTATTTTAAATTCCCAACTCTAAATACATAACCAAGCCCAACATTTAACATAGCATTGCTTTATTCATCTTAGTTTTGAGTTAATTTTCTGTATCATTATTCCTTTCTATAATAAAATATTTTTGTTTTTCTTCTTTTAATTATGATGTTTTATAATATTATTTTAGAAACTAGAGAAAAATATGGAAAGTCTCAAGGAAATGTAATATGCACTTATAAAGAATGATTATAATGAAAGATGATTGGAAACACACTACAAAGCTATAAAATAACTGGAGAAAATACTCTATTGCTAGAACTCTCTAAACTGAAAAATTCTGGCTAATTGGAATATCTTTATCATTTGTTTAATATAAATTTAACAAATCATTTATTTAGGTGTTATATTATTTAATGATAAATGGAACAGTAATATATTGAGGTTAATTAGCTTGGTAAAGTATAATAAAATATCATCTACAATGATAGGTGTCCTCCACCCAAAAGTTGGTTCAGATGTGGAGACAGAACATCGCAACTCCCCAGCAGTTGCAATGAAATTAGAAAAAAATTGACTTTTTGGAAAAATGACCAAACTACAAGAAGTCAATCATCAAAGCTCTTTCTCTATTACACTGTGAATATTCTTCTTCTTAGCTCCATTACTTCTATTGCTTCTATTTTATTTTTGTATTTTGTAGCTTCTAATCTTGTTGAATTTTTAGATGACAATGATGAAAGATATATGTCTTCAGTCTTTATCTTTTTTAAATTGATTTTAATTGAATCACTGTGAGATAGAGTTACAAAGCTTTCATGTTTGAGTTTCAGTCATACAATCATCAAACATCCATCCCTCCACCAGTGTACATTTTTCACCACCAATGTCCCCAGTATCTCTCCCCCTCATTGCACCCCTCCCCCTGCCTCTATGTCAGACAATTTCTCTCTTTCTCTACTTTTGGGCATTAGGGTTTGCAATACACACATGAGAAGCCATCATGTTTGATCCTTTATCTACTTTCAGCACACATCTCCCATCCTGAGTGATCCCTCTGATCATCATTTACTTAGGGATCCTTTCTCTATTCTAGCTGCCTTCTCACCTGCCCATGAGGAGGCTTCCAACCGTGGAGCAATCTTCCTTGCCCTTGTCTCTACTGTCCTTTGGTATTAGTCTCATATTATGTTATTTTATATTCCACAAATGAGTCAGTCATCCTATGTCCGTCCCTCTCTTTCTGACTCATTTCACTTACCATGATACTCTCCATGCCCATCAATTTACAAGCAAATTTAATGACTTCATCTTTCCTAACAGTTGCATAGTGTTCAATTGTGTAGATTTACCATAGTTTCTTCAACCAGTTGTCTGTTCTCGGGCATTAGGGGTGTTTCCAGATTCTGGTTATTGTGAAGAATGCTGCAATGTACATATAGGTGCAGATGGCATTTCTACTCTGATTTTTTGCACCCCTTGGCTATATTCCCAGAAAGGGTATTGCTGGGTCAACAGTCTTTAAATTACTGACTTTTTTCTGAATTAAAAAGCTAAAAATATATAGTCTTATACAGTAGTAAGAAAAAATTATTATGGAGTTCACTGACTCGAATTGTACTTTAATCTTTGTGGTCACCATAGGCTCTTTGAAATCTGAAAGTTTTCAAGGAAGGGATGGGAGGAGCATTCTAAGCACTTTGAATAAATATAATCTGGCAAAGCATCAATGTATTAGCATTTGTTAAAAATGCATTGAAAGAATAAATTTAAGAAATGCATGAAAAAAGGCAAGTAATAAAATGCTAAATATTAAAAATAACATTTTTGTAATAAACTGGTAGTCTTTGAGTCTAAGTACTGCAAATCTATTACTATTGTTACATCTTAGAATATTTAACAATTTTTCCCATTATATTTATAATCACTTTGCTAAATAAAATTAGATTGATTTTCTTAAAGTACAATTCCCTGATATTACTAATATTTTGGTATTTTTTACTGATGTCACAGAGGGATATCTAGTGCAATAAGTTTTCCAAACTCATTTGACCATGATTTCAACATCACCATCCAATAACACTATTGACAAATAGATTAGTGTTTTTCAGTCATTGGAGAAAATTAGCCATTTCAGTATTATAGAAATTGATCAATCAAAACATTATTGTAAACACAAGAATAAAATACTTACTGTCTCTTGCAGTAATGTAGATGAGCAAGTTTAAAGGAGTTTACTAAAAGGCTGGGGAGAGTTTGTAATATAAATAATCTCAGAACATAATAATAATGTGTATTTAAAGGGACAGAACAATAGCTAAAAGCAATTGCATTGGCTATTTGATCTACTTTTCTAGATTATTTGATAACCGCCCTAACGAATTACTCTTCAACATCTGATCCAACTTTATAGGTTCTAGGTTATGATCTTGACATTTTATCTCTTGGCCCACCTCAAGATAAAAACAAACATCCAATAAGTCAGTCACATCTAGACAGGATGACATCTTCTCCATCCAGATGGGGCAGACTTATTCTCATTCTGTCACCCATTTCAGTTTCCCAGTTGCAGATTTTTATCTAAGATGAGTAAGTTTTCCTTTTACTCTTCAGGACAAATGGATTTGGCTTCCACCTTGCAATCACATCAAGTTTGGCAAGTATCGTGCATTTTAGAGAACTAACTTAGCCAAATAACAAGTAGTATTGAAGAGGGCATTAATTATACACAGCATGTTAAGACTTTAAACAATTTACTCATGCTGTCTATTCATGCTGGCTTTACTATTAAAAAAGATTTTGAAGCACAGGGAACAGCACTGTAATAGCAAACAATTTCTTTTTTTCCGTAAGTTATAGGAAAATACCCTGAGCCGATAGGTTGTTAAACTGAAATAAATATGACAAAGATTTAGTCTATAAGTAAATCAATGAAGTAAATAAATAAGAATAAAATGTGAAATTATGATCTCCCCACCTAATTCACACTTCTGATTTTTCTCCTTACTACACATGACATTGCTAAGATACGGATAAATTCAGGAAGAAAGTGGAGACTTTTATATAGATAAATATTTAGAAACTTATTTTAAGGTTAATTCATTGCCTTTGCAAATTAAAATTTAAAACGTGGTTTCTAAAACAGCAATTAATATTCTAACAGTGAAAACAAGTGCTTAAATTTTTAAAGTGAGCACAAGATAAATGAAATAGGGGCATTTTGTGGCAAAGCTGTAATAATAATTTCTATCTTAAAAACGCCTTTGGTACTGTTAAATAAATAGGTCATACTTTAGAGAGACAGTGAGGGGCACAAAGCAACTTTAAACCACATATTTATTTTGCTTTAGAAATGCCTTTGTTTCAAAATTGCATTTTCTCTTAAATTACTCTACCGAGTACTAGTCCCTAGAAGAAATTATTCATAAATGGCACTAATGAGTGTCAAGCTGCTTTTCAAGGCATTTTGAAAATTGTCCTATTAATTAATGGTGTAATTAAGCTTTTGTCAGTGACATATCATATTTCTGACAGGAATAGATGGCCTGTGTAAGTCAATGCCAAGCAGCCATCCAGGCAGCCACTATGTATAATGGATAGTAGCAATTTAGTGCAGGTTTACAGTGATGGGACCACCTACGTGAGGGAGGCTGGCAGCGTGCATACACAAGCAGCGCTTTGCACTGTACTCAGGAAATAACTAGCTGATTGATGCGACCCCCTCCCTAGGATGACACATTAGCCTTTTACCATTAAACCATAAATAGTGCTTCTCTGAGCTTTTGTGACAAAAATGTCAATTAGCTTCCAAATTTCATTTTCATTTAATTTTGTATTCTAATTCCATTTGCATATTAATGTGAACATGGTGCAGAACTGTTCGATTATAATACCACGCTAAGGCTAATAGGATGTAATATACACTTATTGGAGGTAATAGTTATACACATTTAAATATTTCCCTCCACCACCATGACCCATCTATTTGTGTGAGCAATATGTCACTGTATATTGCCTCTTGAATATCAGAGTGTCACGTACAGTAAGATTTAAGCTTGGATATAGGAACATAAAAGAACTATAATTGAAAGAGAAGTCTGCTACAATCGTATCAACACAATTAAATGTAAATCATGTTACTCCATTCCTCCCTTCACAATAGATCTCTATTAACTCAAGAATTCATAATATATTCTGGATCCAGTTATCAAAGAGGTGAAATAAAATAAAATTCATAGCTATGGATTGAATTCCCTTTCTAATTTTACTTCAATGAGACTTACAGACTTAGGATTACATTTTATTATGCATTTTTATATTTTCTTACTTTTAATAATCAGCTTACTGTTAGTAAAATAACTATTGTTATGAAAAGTTATGCAAGCGTAGTTTTGTTCATTTCATCAATATTTGTGCCATAGTTTTCCACATATCTCTTAAAACCTGTAAGAACTTTAGAAGTTGCTTATTGATATCACTATTACCATGTTAAGATTCAGAGTTCTGAAAGCAGAAAAAAGATATGAAAGATCATTAGTTCAACACTTTATCTTGTAGATGAAGAAATATAATTGTGAAAGATTATGTAACATGCTCAAGTTCACGCATTTAATAAGTGCAGGTACAATGTTGTTCATGACTGGGTTTCAGTCATACAATGTTTCAACAGGTGTCCCTTTATCAGTAGAGAAAGAGAATAGGATGAGACTTTAGTAGAGGAGAGGGGCCCATCTGTGTGTCCTCCTTTGGCTCACACACATGGATTTTGTGAAGTGCCTAATTCAGGTGTTGATGATAACCTATTCTGCATGAGGCATAACTCTAGAAAATTAAAAAAATCAATCAAAAGGAAAAATCTCTGCAATCAAGAAAATAAAAATAAGTGACAAAGTGAGAAGTAGGACCTAACAAGTTTGACTTCACTTTTTATAGAATTTGTTTTCATTAAAAAATGATTGTAGTTTATGTACAAATAGTAAGTTTAGTTTAAAATGATGTTAGAGGAAGGGAAAGGAAAAACATGAGAGAAAAAGTAAAAGAGATGAGAAGGAAACTAAAAGAAGGAGAGAGGAAACCAGACAGAAAGAAAGGAATGGACAGAGGAAAGAAAACAAGACAAAAAGCAAACTTTAAGGGTCTTGTTTTAATCCTTTCATATGCCTCAGTATTTGACAAACTATATTGTTCATCATTTGAAATGCATTTGATTATGTATGATTTCAAAATCAATTTCTAACTCATGAATGAGGTGTATTCTAGAGTTTTAATTTAATAACCATTTTTTAAATTATATTAGTCCTGTGAATAATACCACATATGAACTTAGTATTTGAATAAGCTACATTAGATCTTAAACACTTATCATAAGTATTCCTAAAGTTGCAAAGAAAATAACCACTTTGATGACATAGAGTAAAGCTTGAGAAATGTGGGTTCTTGGAAAGTAACCATAAGAACTTCCCAAGTTCTTGAAAAGTTTTGTTTTTGCTTTTTGGGTCACACTTGGTGATGCACAGGGGTTACTCCTACACTCAGGGATTACTTCTAGTGGTGCTCAGGGACAATATAGGATGCTGAGAATCAAACCCGGGTTGGCAGCATGCAAGGCAAACACCCTACCTGCTGTGCTATTGCTCCAACACTCTTGGAAAGTTTTTAATGATGATTTGTTGCATTCAATATTCCAACAGTACTCTCACAACCCAATATTTCACCTTCCCACCACCAAAATTTTCAATTTTTCCACCACCCCTCAAAATTACCCATATAGCAGGGTATATTTATCTTAAGCTGTTTGTTATAATTTGCTGAAGATGATAAAAAACGTTTCTCTAGAAGGAAGTGTGTGACTATTGCTGTGTCTCATCATGGAACCCTTAAGACTTTGTATGAGATTACTAATATGTTGCTAAAGGTTAAGCCTGGTGTGTTTATGTCTTCCTAATCAAGATCGGTTGCCTTCTACTTTGCATCTCATCCAATGTGGTGTGCTACTTTTGGTTTTTCCATGATGTCGAGTTTGAGATGCTATGGCTGTGAGCTTCAGGAATTCAAAAAAAATTAATGGGGTGATACAACAGAATTTATATTTTTAACTGGATTATGACTTTGGGTGCACCAGATGACTCATTCTGGCACAGGGATCAAAAGCATCCCTGCAACTTCTTGATCTCTTTCAAAATTTAATACTAGTCTCTGGATAATAGCCTGTCTATCAATGAGCTTATTTGGTGCCAGAGGTAGTGACTGTCAGTCTTCCAGAAGAACAGGGAGATGGAGTGAGGTAGCCCATCTCCTACTCCATGAGAGCCTGGATATTTCAGGCACAAACCCCATATAACCTGAGTTTTTCCGACAGATTAATTTCAAACTCTAGTAATTCTTAAGGTGGCCTTGGATATTAGATCTTTAGGAGTTTAACAAAAAGCTAGCATAAATTGGAGACTAATTCAAAGTAACATGTATCTTCATAAAACAAAAAATGAACAAGGAGAAAAGGAGAATATTCATGATGAAAGAAAAGTTGAGATAACAAATTTATCACCAAGAGAGGTTAATGTTGAGACAAATCTGCAGAATCTCAGAGAAAGACATAGAGTAACTTTTCCTTCATAATCATCTGAAGAAATCAGTGCTAACACCTCAGATTTCCAGCCTCCATATTTATAAAACAAGTTCTGGGGACCCTCTGCTCCTAAAGACTATGATCCGAGAGTTCTTCTAACCCATTTTGGCACACAGACTGGCTTCTTACAGAAATGCATCTAGACTGTAAACTGAGTTAAAATATGAGAAATCAGAGCTCATACTGTCTTAATTCTCAGCAATTAAAAGAAATTATTAAATGATGCCTTTTCAGCAGGCCTGATTGTTGGGGGAAAATTCCAAACAATAATAGTGAGTTCTCTATTGAAATATTGAATATATTCAATGTATAGAGAGAATAAAGTGAAGATCATTAGCTACTTAGGTGAGGGCTGCATGGCAGGGGGGTATATTGGGGTTCTTCATGGTGGAACATGTGCACTGGTGAAGGGATGGGGGTTAATCATTATATGACTGAGACTAACAAAAAAAAACAAGTTCTGTTGTTAAATTCATTAAATGTAGAGTGCTCTGTTTGGTGGAAAAAATAACAATATACCTCATTACTTCATTTCTTAGATGCACAAATGTAAGAAAATCTCCTAAAAACAGAAAGGTTAGGAGGAACTAAAGTCTCTCTCCTTTTTGCCTTTCCTGTTTTGAGGTAGGTAAGGATGGTCCCAACTGAGCTCAGGGTTTACTGGCTTTGCACTCAGAATATTCCTGGCAATGTTTGGGGAAACATATGCAGTGCCAGGTGTCAAACCCAAATTGGCTGTGTGCAAGGCAAATGCGCTACCTGCTGTACTATTGCTCTGGACCCTAAAGTTTCTTTTGATACAAAAAAGACAAGTTTTTGAAGTTTTATATCACTGAATTATGGAAAAAATGCTGGTGTTATATGTCTTATTTTTGTACAAAAAACTGGATGTTAATCCAAGGATGAGAGAGTATTTTAAATATGTATTCTCACTAAAAATATGGGTGTGTGTTTGTGTGTGTAGAGGCTGATCTTCTCCATAAGTTTTATTAGATAAAAATTAGAAATAAAGTAAACAAAAGAAAAAATACCCTGATATTTATCTGGAATATTAGAATACAAGTTAATCACATGTTGTCTTAATTCTATTGCTTTTTAATTCTGCCACCTTTTAGCAAAAATCTTTCTCTGATATTAACAGCCATATGTACTGGTACAAATCATTCTCAAAATTTAGAATTATGGCAGAGATTGTAAACTTTTTTCTCCAATTTTATTCTCAAGACCCATCTTCTTTCAGTGTGGTTGTTATCATTAATTTATAATTTGCAATAGTAGAATTATCTTTCTGATATTCACAAAAATATTTATTCAGAAACATAGGAATTTTAACTTTTAATCAATGATAAGTAAATTTTCAAAGCCATGTTATTTTTGAATCAAGAAGTTATACTGTTTATGTTTTACTTTTGAGAAAAAAAATGCTAAATATGAGACCTAATACCAAACTCTAGCTCAATAAAGGTCATAAAACATTATTTTCCACTTATAACCTGAATTACAACAGAAGGCCTATCTGAACCTAGGTCTGAGATCAACAGAGTACTGATTTATTTCTCTGTTTGATGGTTTGATGATTCTTCTCTCTATCCAGATTTTTCTAGTAAACTCAACTTAATTCTTTGTAAAAATCACTTTTGGTAATGAGGCCTGGTTTATACTGACAGAAATCTCTTCTAAAACAAAGAATAAATTGATCAGAAAAAGAGAATGGCATAAAAATGTGGATCAATAGCACAGAACTAAGGAAATACCCAACCATAACCATAGCAATGTTTTCCTGATATCTTAGTTCCTAACAATCAGAATTTTATCATATCAACATGACCTCAAGAAAACCAAAAGAAAGCTTGTTCACACAGCACCTAACATACCCACCAAGGCAGAAGGAATGTAATTAACTGTTACTATGAGCACATTGATGCATCCTGGCACCAAAAGTATAGACATTCTTGTGTCTTGCTCTGTTTAGTGTTTTCAATTTAAGCCAATGTTTTATTTTTCTGTTTCAAATATACTCCTTTTCTTTGTCTATACCTTAGAAAATTCTTATTCTTTTTATTTTTTTTTGTTTTTGTTTGGATGTCATAAGTGACATTGCTCAAGACTTACTCCTCGCTGTGCTCAGAGATTACTATTGGTGGTGGGTGCAGGGAATCAAACCTCGGTCTACCTTGTGTAAGTCAAGTGTCACCTGTTTTACTGTCATTACAGCCAGAGAATTGTCATTATTCATGGTATCCTGCACTATGAAGAGAATTCCCCAGCTGAATTCATCTATATTCACTAGCTAGTAAGAGACCCATAGATGACCTCAGGGACTTAAATGCTTCCTCTTCAACCCGCTCTCCATAGTTTATAAAATTGTCACATTTTACCAGAGAATTATTTTGTTTTGAACTCCACAATGGTCTTAGTTGTTTACATACAAAGTGATAAAAAAAAATGCTTTGTTACATAGATTCTGGTTATTTCTGTCTTAGTACTGCTTTGCTTCCAGCTCCCCTTATATATCCACAATTTATGTTTCTGACATGTTGAACTTGTTTTATTCTAATAGTTTCCCATTTTTTTCTTACCCTACGGTTTTAAATGCATTTTCTTTTCCACGCTGAAAAGTTTCTTGCAAGTCCCATGTCAACTCCACGTCCTTTTGTCTCCTCACTTTACTGTCAGCATTCTTACTTTCAAAATCAATGAAAGAACTTTTTTTTTCCTGGAAAAATTCCCTGCACTACTGACATTGTATGTAAGAAGAAACTTCTGTGTACTCAGTAGTCCTGTGGCGTCTCATTACTGTATCGTTCTGTATTTTGGTTATCTATTAACTTGTCTGTCTTTTTCAGCTAGATTATAGACCCTTCCAGAAAAGTGATGACATCTTAATCATTAATCTGTGATATATCATATAGAATTTTGTCAGTTAGCAAGTAAGTGCTAAGTGTTGAATAAATGATTGAATATAACAAGGGCATATGTGAGTGTAGTACAAATAATTTAGAAACTTCCTATTAACCGCCTTTTGTTACTATTTCTTTATAAGAAACTTAAGAATTCTGCTCTCTTAAAATGTGTTCAGACATAAAAAACATAAAAGTTTTGCATTATACAAAATATTTTTTAAATTATCAAGAAATAAAATATAGCATGATTCTAGTCTAAAGTGTGTGTTTTTCTTAATTATATACTTCAGAGTCCACAATACTTTGCCAAATCTTACAGGATTATTTTTTAGACATTCAGTAATGTTCAGTTCTATATTAGATGCATACAAAGAGTTCTAAACACATTTAGTGAATATCTAATATACTTAAAGAGGCAACTCATTATACTGACTAAGACACAAATTAGTTTATCATAAATTATAGGTAATCTGTATTTTCACATTAACTCTATTACCAGTAACAGAGTTTTAATGTGCTACTTGCACTTTGATAAAAGAGAAATTATGTTGCCACTAGAAATATAAGAGATGTTGGATATATAAAGAATAGGAAAATGAGGAGAAAAGGGAATGAAAATATGGAGCAGAGCAGAGAAAAAAACAGACTTATTAAGAGTATAGCAACAAAGAAAGGAATAAAATGTGTAAATGGGAAATGAGTAAAAGATGTGCTTAAAATTTGATGGGAGAAAAAAACACAGAAATGTGATACTCAAAAACAGAAAAAAGAAAAATATTTCATAAAACTAAATATATGTCAGTCCTGTATTGAAAAACAAAATGGTGTGAAAACAGACATGTGAACTCAGTTTACACAGGAAGTTGTCACAAAACTAGCAAACAAAAGTGGGTCTATATCTTATTTTTTGAACAATGAGATAATTATCTGAGAAACTATCCACAAATGGATATCACAGCAAAAATCATAGTTGTTCTAGTTCTGCAATAGGTATAATACCTTGCCTTCTCTTCATACTGTGCAGAGAGGATGGCAGTCAGTAATGTCGTTAGATTTACATTTAACAAGTTCCTTGTTAGGTAGAGGTAGGTTTCATAAAAGCATCAGATAACCATAGTCAGGGGAAGAGGAAATATAAGAGATGTTTCCTCTATCTACTCATAACCATAGTCAGGGGAAGAGGAAATATAAGAGATGTTTCCACTATCTACTCATTTCCATTTAGCTCAGATCGTAATTAAAAAAAAAAACATGAATGGTCCACTTTATAAGAGTATTTTTCTTCTAAAGATGATGGTATTTTAGTTTATGCAATGGTTTCTTCAAATCCACCTTATAGTTCTGTTACAACACTTTGGAACTCACTATTTGGTACTTTGTTGAGAATGTATGAAAGCTTTCCTGCTATAATTTAGGAATTGGACTACTTGGAGAGTCATATTGCAATGAATAAAGATAAGTAACATTCTGAATCACTTTCTATCTTTCTCAGATGATTAATTTTAATTCATAGTATATAAAATTGTAAAATAAAAAATACTATCTTAGAGAACATGGAATAAATCACTATGTTGAGAGAAAAAGCTTTTGTGTAAACAAGAAGAGAAAATTGATTGAATATCCAATATATAAAAGTTAGAGACATTTGGTGTCAAATTGAATTTCAATAAATATGAGTATTGGTTCAATAACTTAATGACATGAATTTTTTAGAAGACACAAATAATCTGTATTTCAAATTTTCTATGTAAATTCAATTTTTCAAACATTCATTGGCTTAAGTAAAAACAATTTTGAGTGATCTAAGAAACAAATGCTGACTATTATTTCTATTCTAAGATGAATAAATAACAGCATGGCCATATTTATTAATTCTGAATTTACTTTACACCATAAAAGGTTTATGTAAATCAAATATTAGCATATATATTTTGTGTCTGAAACTTCCTTTTGGCATTATAAGCATAATTAAGATATGTATGTTTTTCAGGTAAGGTGCCAGTAAGGGAATGTGTAATAAAAGGGAGAGATATATAATCATATACTGGTATTTTACCATTATATTCTGATTTTTCTTCTATATGTATTTTATTTATAAGGGTTAGATATATAAAAAGTAAAATTTCTTGCAATAGCATAAATAATTTATACAATGGCCTCCCCGCTCCCAACTCATTAAAATTAACCTACCCTTTTCTATTGCAAGTGAAAAATTAGGATATAACTGTATAACAATATTTTTAAATGAAGTTGTCCTCTTGTAAAAGAATGAGCACTAGCACATCAGTAATTTGCTCAGAAGACTTTGGCAGCAATAAATATTCAGTGCAGTTTTAGTTCTCTGACCATTCACCTATTTGTCATAGCATTTTCAATTAAGGTCTTTAATTGAAGAAATAAATATATCATGATATCGAGCAGGTATGTCTCCTAAATCCTTTCTTCCAAACTAACAAAATCTAACTTCTAAAAAAATTCCATTAAAAAACCCTTCCCAAGAAAAATTTGGAGAGTAAACTTATAGTATGATTGTAGGCTCCTGGAAATAAAAATTGCTATTTATAGTTGTTTTAAGCATTTCTATGTCTTCCTTGCTACCTTCTTTTCAATCACCACTACCTTAAGTAACATCATCAAAAACTATATACACAGCTGTTTAATTTATTACATTGTGAATTCTATGAATATTGAAAATACTTCTAGCTCATTTTATTTAATTTTTTACTCCTCTAAGTTATGTTGTTTTTCATATATTAACTGATAATAAATATTTGCTTATTTAGGGTGCATAAATGAAATGCAATCAAAGGATAATGACATGAAAAAATAGTAGTACCTAGATTGATTAAACAACAAATGTGAAGAATTTTTATTAAGTCCATTCAGCTACAATTTTTTTGCCTTTCAAAAATTGTTTTCTGGACAACTGAAAAATAATCCTAAAACACCCATCAAAAAAAATGGGGAAAAGATGGGGCTGGAGTTATAGCACAGCGGGTAGGGTGTTTGCCTTGCACGCAGCCGACCCGGGTTCGATTCCCAGCATCCCATATGGTCTCCTGAGCACCGCCAAGAGTGATTCCTGAGTGTAAAGCCAGGAGTAACCCCTGTGCATCGCCGGGTGTGACCCAAAAAGCAAAAAAAAAAAATGGGGAAAAGACTATAGCTGGAAGCCTGCTTCATGAGCGGAGGGGAGAAGGCAGATGGAATAGAGAAGGGATCACTAAGAAAATGATGGCTGGAGGAATCAGTTGGGATGGGAGATGTGTGCTGAAGGTAGATAATGGACCAAACATGATGACCTCTCAGTGTCTGTGTTGCAAGCCATAAGGCCCAAAAGTAGAGAGAGAGTTTGGGGAATATTGTCTGCCATGGAGGCAGGGGGAGGGTGGGAAAGGGGGGATATACCCGGGATATTGGTGGTGGGGAATGTGCACTGGTGGAGAGATGGGTGTTTGATCATTGTGTGATTGTAACCCAAACATGAAAGCTTGTCACTATTTCACAGTGATTCAATAAAATTTAAAAAAAATTTAAAAAGTGGGGAAAGGAAATGAACAGGGACCTCTCTGAGGAAGAGTAATGAATGTCTTAACAGGTGCATAAAAATGCTCAGCATCACTTACTACAATAAACGTCCAAATCGAAACCTAAAAGCTTTGTAACTTTCCACATGGTGATTCAATAAAAGAATAAATTAAAAAAAGAGAAATGTACAAATCGAGATGAAGATGAGATATATCTTCACCTGTGAGAATGGCATATATCAAAAAATGCTGGGAATAGAAACTGCCAGTCATACTGTTTTTCCAGATGAGGACTCTGGAACCTTCTCAGAATGGGGGCTGGCAGAGCCCCTGTCCCTGCTGAAAGGCCAGCATCCCCATGGACACCTGATATCCTCTGGCATACAAACAGCTTCATAGCTTCACGACTCATCTCCAAGTGAAGCCAAACCACTGAATCATCCCAGTTCCACGGCTATGGGAGTTGCATGGCCACATGTGCAGCCATGTGACACCCCTAAATTCCCCAGTACTCACGACCCAGTAGGAGTACAACAAATTAGATGGGGAAAGTTTTTCTGGAAGCCCTCTGAGCTCAGTGAGTGAAAACATAGAAGGCTCAACTAACACCAGACAGCTCGGTAAACTCTTAGAAAATGACTTTACTCACATCATTGTGAGATATGACAATCTTCACAAATTTTATTTCTTATGGAACTATTTTTCAATAATTCCATTTGCCATTTTGTGGTACCAAGCAATATAAAGTAAATAATTTTGTGCCTTCGGAGGGGGCAGGTTTGGGCATTAGATATTAAACTGGGAACATTGGAGGAGGGAAGGTCACACTGGTGGTGGGATTGTTGTTGGAACACTGAATGCCTGAAACATCTGCAATATAAACAACGTTGTAAACCAAAAAAAAAAAATTGTTTTCTGGAATAATGATCGTCTTTCTTAATGAACACAGACTATTATGAAATATAATTTGTTTTCCAGATATTAAGTTTAAATTAGCTGTTTCCTGTTTGATTCTTCAGCTGGAAATGAAAATGCAAAGAAAATAATGGTTTTAGTCATTAATATTCTCTAATCGTTGAGTTTGGCCATAGTCCAAAACTCACGACTGCTTCTCCAAAAAGGGAGCATAAAATGAGCCCCCCATAACCATGCCACTGGACTCTATGCCAGGGTGTTTTCACTCAGGGTGCCCCAGAGGGGGGCCACGTGAGAGCCCTCCCTGCCCCAAGAGACCCAGCCCTGGCAGCCGACCTCCACAACCCAACCACTGCCATGCTCCAAGCTGCTTTCCACACGCTTGGGCCAAGCTTCACATATGAATGACCATATTCCTAAACCATCATAAGACGCATCACAGGACATTATCTACTCATTTTTCATAATTACCACACCATATTTGATTGGAAACAATATGGTGCCAATGCCACCCAAACCCCTCGTGTTCTGGGAAACCATTCACCATCTCGCCTTAGACAATGTGTGGCTCAGCACGCCAGGCAAGGAACTCTATGCGTGATCCCTGCTGGAACTATATGCGTGATTTCTGATTGACATTGCCAGCTGTTTTGCACAATTCAGACAGAATGATGTCAGCGGGGCACAGAGAAACCATGGTGGCAGCCGCTGCAGTATTGCCACCTGCCCCAGCCCGGCCGAGTCGCAGCACCATCAGACATAGATAGAGCCCTGGCAACAGTGCGTGCAGTTGCCCATCCACTGTGGGGTGCTGTCAGCCAAGCACCAGGTGACTTGCGACTTGGCACAGTGTTCAAACTGGCACAGACCCTCTGTGACAGGGTCCTGCTCTGCCAGCTGCTCAACAAGGTGCCAGTGCATTTGCATCAACCATAAGGAGATCAACCTGAGGTTGAGATGTCCTTGGTGCTGCCCAGAGACATGGCAGCTGCGTGTTTGTCAGTGTGCAGATCGGTACAACATGCCAATCAAACTAAAACTTACATTTGGTAGATGGAAAGACCTGTAAAGTTGATTAGAGGCTGCCCCAAAAGACTCCATTCCTCTTGGACAGCCTGCCAAGCTACCAAGAGTATCCCGCCCGCACAGCATAGCCTGGCAAGATACCCATGGTGTACTCGATATGAAAAAAACAGTAACAACAACAATCCTCATTCCCTGGATCCTGAAAGTGCCCCAATATGCCATCAGGCTACACTAACACTCGACAGGGACAAATGGAGACATTACTGGCATCTGCTCAAACAAATCAACGAACAACAGGATGACAGTGATAGAGTGATACAGAATAGTTGAGCTAGGGTAGGATCCTATCTGTAAAGCTAATAAAAATTGT
Organism: Sorex araneus; assembly: GCF_027595985.1. Lineage (NCBI taxonomy): Eukaryota > Metazoa > Chordata > Mammalia > Eulipotyphla > Soricidae > Sorex > Sorex araneus. The sequence continues at coordinate 263,959,326 of NC_073302.1, read as the reverse complement.
ATTTTTCATTTTCAGATTGGTAGTAATAATCCACGTTCTTTAAAATTCTTTGTGAACCTAAACAGATTACAATGAAACATCAGAGCAACTTAATAGGATAAAGCCAAAAAATAATGGAAAGTGAAAGCCAAGAATAATGGGAGGATTTTCAGGACATGATTCAGCTTGAAGACTGGAAATGAAAAGAGGGAAAAAAAGGAAGATAGGTCAAAATAACTTTGACTTGAGGGTAGTTCTTCACAATTTTTGCAAGAATAAATAAAAATAAATGAAAGAAACTTTTCCACAAAGGAAGTTCACTTTCTAGGTTCCTCTTCTAAGTTCTATCATTGGCTGGAAGTTTCCCATGAGAAGAGATTCATATAATTTTCTCATAATTCTAACTTACCACTTCAGAATGCTGTAGCTTGTTTTCTTGATAAACTTCCTGTTGAATATTTAAGGATACCTCTAGCCTGCATGGCAGAGCCTGGCAAGCTACCCGTGGCATATTCGACATGCCAAAATCAGTAATAAGAAGTCTCACAATGGAGACATTACTGGTTCCCACTCAAGCAAATCGATAAACAATGGCACGACAGTGTTACGACCGTGCTATAGTGCCACAAAAAGTAATAAAACTGTAATTATGATTTTTAGTGTATTTTTTCAAAGTTGAAAGGTTGTGAAATAAAGTGGTTAATGAAAAAATAGACAGCAGAATAATTGTTCTGTCTTGATTGGTAGATTAGTGCATAGACCCAGATTCCTCATTTTAGAGTCTAAATTTAACTCTATATTGCTGGTTATGAATCTGTGGGAAATTAATCAAGCTACTTTCCATAGATATCCTCATCTTTAATATGAGGTTAATCGTTGATTTTCTAATTTATATAGCTCTATTATTCTCATTTTTTAAATTAAAACTTTTACACCACTCACTTATATTTCTGTTATGCTCCTTCTAATATAATACACTAAGCATATTGTTTTAATTTATGACTATCCAGTTTCTATAGTCACATTTATTGATGAGGCAAATCTTTTTCTGTTCTTATGATATTGGAATTTTTATTTTAAATTAACTACTTATATATGTGTGAATTCTGGGCCTTCAATTACATTCAGATGAACTTTGTGTCCCTTTTTATGCCAAAATCATTTTGTTTTATTACTTAAATTTTTTCAGTAGTTTGAAGTTTTAGGAGGAGACTGTGGGGTTTCCATTATTTTGTCTCAGTACAGTTTTGGCTATTAGGGCTTTTCTGAATCTCCATTCAGTGAATTTCAGTAGCATTTTTTCTATCTCCTGCAGAATGCCATTGGAAAATTGAAAAGAAAAATCAGAATTAAAATCGATTTGTTAGAGTGGGCACCAGTAACATCTCTCATTGTGAGACGTATTGTTACTGTTTTTGGCATATCGAATACGCCATGGGTAGCTTGCCAGGCTCTGCTGTGTGGGTGAGATACTCTCGGTAGCTTGCTGGGCCCTCCGAGAGGGGTGGAGGAATCGAACACGAACACCCTACTGCTGTGCTATTGCTTCAGCCCAACTCAAGTTGTATATCTTTAAAATGTTATTTATGTTCTAGAATTTATATGAATTTTCTCTTATAACAGAAATAGAGTCCCATTATACTTAGGGAAACAGCACTGTAAGAGGAGGATAATATCAGGAAACATTTACACACTAGAAAATATGACTTATTTCACATAAAGTGACTGTAATACATAAATACAATGAACTACTCCCACTTCAGATGGTCTTCAATTTATTTTCATATTATTTAGAGATTAAAAAGTATCTAGCATCTCTTTAGTGCCATTTCTCTACGAAATTCACAATGAATTTTTACATAAATAAAACAATAAAATCTGCATTAATGTAATTGCTATAATAAATTTGGTTAAAATGATTTATTTTTATAAAACATTGCAGAAATGTATAACCTTATTATTGAATTGTCAGGAAAAAGATTATAGAAAAAGGTCCTTAAGATTAAGTATTTCTAGTTTCTTGATTCTGACAACTATTATATCTTAATTATAACTGAATTTTAACTTTTAATTTTTAATTGTTTAACTCAAGCTTACAAATACTTTTCCTAAGCTTTAGTTATATTGTGTAAACTCACACTGTTTAGAAAAGACACTGATGTTCAAGTTATCTTTATTAATATATTTTAAAAATTCTAAGACCATAATATTATTTTATATATCATTGCCCATAAATAAATTGGATTAAATAAAATTTAGAACTTGACCTATACAGTGGTATTAATTGTACTTCCTTTCATTTTCAAATTTATATGGATGGACAGGTACTATATTTTCTGTCATCAATTTGGCTCATTTAGTATAAGCAAAATACATGCTTCTTAAGTAAATACACACATATACAAACATATGCCTTAGATGAATGCTACAAACATATGTTTAATTTTCTGTTTTCTTAAGTAATACTCATTAGCATAATTATTAAGATAAATGATAATTAGTTCATGATTGGTTAGTTTGTAGTCAAATTTATTAATCAAATAATACTAACAAAACAGTTATAACATTTGATTAAATTATTTAGCACTGTTTTTCTTTAACCTAAAATAAAACCAGAATATAGAAATGAATATTGAATCAGTACAAAATATGTTATGTTTTAAAACATGCAATTCTAGTAAAACATCTGCTCATGCTCCTATTTCCTTCTGTGCAGAAATAAATTGAAACAACTAATCATGTAAAAAATTCTCTTACTTTGAGGCATAAACTAGCCCATTTTTTTCCCTTTTGCAAATTAGGAAAAAAAATTGGAATTGTTTTACATATTTCACAGGACTGAGCTGCAAACATTTGCACTTCAACAAATACCACATTTTAAAAATCAGACTGGCAAAAAAACACTTACTCTATCAACACCTAGTTATATGTGAGAAAGACAATTAATTTCATCTACAAAGAGCTTTCTTATTACACTGTACAATCAATTGTATTAATCAACATTAAAAGACTGTATTCCACATCACTAGAAGATTTGTTTATAGCTTCCTTTGTTATAAAGGAGTAAGTGCCAAGGTTTCAACATATTTGCAATATTAATTGAACATTTTAACACATGCCTAAGCCATTAATTTGATTTATAAAATAAGGGTGTGTTATAACAGTGGCAAAGGCACTTAAAGGGTCTAAACTGTAATAAGTTTGCCTAATTATTTGACAGGGATAGAAAATAGTATTTAAGACAACTTTAGATATTAACACATAGTGAATACCTAAGATCCAAAAAGAGATATTCAAAGTAACCTAAGAATATTCTAATACAGTGCAGTACTTCTGTTGATTCTAATCATGTAAATTATTACTATGTATTTGAAACTATGCATATTGAGATGATTACTTATTTGTCTTAGAAATAAGGGAAATCAAACACCGAGGTCAGTGATATAATATGTAGCAAATGAGCATGCTCACTGAGCAAACAAAGAATATTAAAATCACTGCTAATATGAATTCATTATTGTACCACTTAAATATAACATTTAGGTTATATTAAAATATTTATCTTACAATTATACTGGTATCACTGTATCACTGTCATCCCGTTGCTCATAGATTTGCTCGAGTGGGCACCAGTAGCATCTCCATTGTGAGAATTGTTGTTACTGTTTTGAGCATATTGAATACACCACGGGTAGCTTGCCAGTGTGCTGTGAGGGCGGAATACTCTTGGTAGCTTTCTGGGCTCTCCGAGAAGGATGGAGAAATTCAGCCCAGATCAGACTTGTGCAAGGCAAAAGCCCTACCCTCTCTGCTATCGCTCCAGCCCTACATTAATATATTACATTTATATTTTCTACTTGAAATTGTTATTGTAGCTTGTACTTTTGATATGTTATGATAAGAATGAAATTGTAGGGGCTGGAGTGATAGCACAGCGGGTAGGGCGTTTGCCTTGCACGCGGCCGGCCCGGGTTCAAATCCCAGCATCCCATATGGTCCCCTGAGCACCGCCAGGGGTGATTTCTGAGTGCATGAGCCAGGAGTGACCCCTGTGCATTGCTAGGTGTGACGCAAAAATAGATAAATAAATAAATAATAAAAATATAAAAACCTTTAAAAAAAATGAATGATATTGTACTTCCCTATTCTTGCTGTTTCACACCCCTGAGTATCTATGAAAAAACTATCATGTGCAACCAACTTAAGGGATATTCATTCTACAAAACATCTAACCACAGCTCTTCAAAATAGTAAAAAGCCTCGCATTTCAAGGGAATTTTAAAAATGTATTATAGTGTAAATAGATGCAATGATATGATAAATGCATTTCTTGAAATATTCTTGACATAAAATTGTCTTGATTTTTATGCTTCTGAATCAGCATTTAAAGTATATAATGGGGACCCGGAGTGACAGTATAATAGGCATTGTGTTTACCTTGCATTCTGACAATGTCCATTTGTTTCTATCCCCAACACCACATAATGGTCTCCTGAACCCTTCCAGGAATGATATCTGAGCACAGAGTCAGAATTAAGTGCTGATCACTGGCAGATGTGGCTCTCCATCACACAACTAACAACAAAGAACTATACAATGTGAAAATGAATGGTTATAGGCAAAACATAAGGGTCAGCAATAAAAAGAGAAAGCCAGAAAGGAAATTCATTATTTAACTCTATAGATTTTTCACGTTTCAACACATTTTAAAGCTTGATGAACATCTTTAGAAGAATTACATTTAGAAGAATCCAGAAATTGTCTTTAATTATTCATTTTGATAAGAAGCAGAGATTAATTGATAATAGTTTATATAGAAAGAAAATATGAAAGGAATAAGACAATCTGGACATTTCTTTTTGTTTACTAAGCATCTTTTTCACTGGATAGAGCTCATCTTTTTCACTGGATAGAGCTAACTAGTATGTCTGTCCTTAGTACCTGTGAAAGAACTCAGCACAAGTGTAAAGTGAACACATAAAATAAGGAAGAATAAAAATGTAAAATATAGTTTTGTCATATTTTATATTTCCATATTTGAACACAATAAATATTATACTTTCAATATTTATGATTGTGCATATATTTTTATTTTATATATAAACTAAATTCTCAAAACAAGATACACTGCCACCATTACCACTAGGGTTCATTAACAAAAGTTAAAATGGGGGGGTGGGATGTGGGTGGTGGGAGGGATCCTGGGATTATTGGTGGTGAAGAATGGGCACTGGTGGAGGGATGGATACTGGACCATTGTGTGACTGAAATGCAAACACAAAAATTTGTAAGTATGTAACTGCACCTCACAGTGATTCACTAATAAAAAAAGATTTTTTAAAAACTTAAAAATGCAAGTATTGTGGAGTGTGAGAGATAGAACTGGGGTTAAGGTACTTTCTCTGTGTATGGCTTTGGATGAGTCCTGAAATCACATATGATACCTTAAGGACTACCTGGAGGGAACTCAGAGCTAAACATCAAGGGAAACCCCTAAATTCTGCCAAGGTGGCCCAAATTTCCTCATAAACCTAAAAAACAAACCATAATATAAAAAAAGACCCTGAAAATGACACAAAATAAACATCTTCATAGGTGACTCTGAGTGTTCCTCACCTTCTAATGGTTATCCCACTTGCAATCTTTTTCCAAAATGAATCTGATATATTTGTAGTAGTATCTAACTGTAGGAGTAGCACTATAAATACTAAATCTAAATGATTTCTCTTTGCACTTTGGTTTACATTCTCTTGGGGGATTTTTAACCAGAAGTCACTCAGGGAAGATATAAGCCTCATGCAAATAGCAAGTTCCAACTTGTCAACTGTTCACTTCTGAAAGACTTCACTGCATATCCAGTGAAAACTGAGGGTAGTTCTTTCTGTTGGGAAGTATCTATCTATTAAGAATCTCATGGAGAAGATTCTTTAAGACAACGTTGTGCATGGCTGTGTCATCAGAGGCACCATGGGGGGCAGGGGTGAGTCTTTCGCCACCTCCTCACAGAGTCCCTGCAGCAGAAAAGGGTTCCACACTCTATAATCACCGTACTGAACTTCACTACCTCCAGTTCAATCCCACCTAGAAACTAATCTGATAAATTTGGATATGTGTTTTTTGTGACTGAAATTTCCAAGCTTTCACCGGGAGATGGGATGGGCTACCTTCCCGCCCCCCCCCCCCCATCTCCCTGTACATCTGAAAGACCTAGCAGTCATGCACACACTGGAAAGTCACCACCCAGGTAAAACATTTACTCCAGCTGTATCAATCTGTTTAAAGTTTCGAACATCCTGGAGAAACATCTCAAATTCTCTAACATGGATAAATCAGTAGTAGCCCTTAGCAGATCAGATTGTATGAGATGTAATATAGAAGGCAACCAATCTTGATTAACAAAACACAAATGCAGAAGCTTTAACCTGTAACATCTTAGCAATCTCTTGTACAAGGTTTCATGGCTCCATAATGAGATAAATCAGTTTTTACTAACTTTCTGTTAGCAAATTACTGATACCCAACATTATAAAAAAAATTATTGAGTGCCTGCTAGGGGAGGTAGGATTAAGGAGTGATTAGGAAAATTGGAGACAGTGCTGGAGGAAAGGTATAATGGTGGTGATATTAGTACTGGAATACTGAATCTCTGTAACAAATCATCATGTAAAACTTTGTAAACCACAATGATATATAAAGTGTAAGGGGAAATTTACATATGCACACCTTACCTATTCCATGTAAACTACAAAATATATTAACCCAGAATTGCTTCAAAAGTGTTATTAATGACAAGGTGAGACATGATTAATACCATAAATAGACACAAGTATTAAGTAAAATGTAATGTAATATATTTTGATTCCAGAGTTGAAAAATGTGTATATGTAAATGAGAATAGACATTCTTTTTATATTGTATTACATGTTATATTTTCTTATTTACATAGGTCAAAATCATATAGAAATGGCTAACTGGATCTTGCTGATTTGTTTTCTGATCATTTTTTACCAGTTCTTAAAGTTTTGCTTGAATAAGCAAATAAAGTAAATTTGCCATGTGCCAAAAGGGACATGTTGGGATTGGGAGGGACACTGGGGATATTGAAGGAGAGAAGGCCACCTGATGGTGTTGGAGAACTAAATGCTTGAAACAACTGCATTATGAACGACTTTGTAAGTCACAATAATTTTAATAAAAATCAATAAAAACTCCAAAAAGATTCTCATGGAGAGATGATGAGCTAGAATTGTCAGAGAAGATGCATCTGAGTTTTGAACCCTAAACTAAGAGAGACTAAAAACGATATTTTGCATCACTATTTTTAGAGATAAACTGTTTTATAAAAAGTAACTTACATAGCTCTCATAATTTTTCAATGATTGCTTTCTGGTGGCTTTGATGATGAGAAGTTTCAATTTTATGAACAGCAAACCTAATTGTTAGGGCGAGAGTGGAAATATTATTTTCCTAATTTTAATTGCTTTCCAGAGCAAAGGTCAATGGGGTTATCAAAGGCAAATGACTAAGAAATCTCACAGAAAGGAACAGATTAATTGGAAAAGCAAAGAGTTACCAAACTGACCTTTCCTGATTTCCCAGTGAAATATCTGTGACTGTACGTAATCAACACAAAGTAAAGTGCATCTATCAACCACAGCTTCATCCATTAACACAGAATTTTCTATTACTTCCTTTAAACCTAAGACTTAACTATGGTAGGATACCCAAGAAATGTAATATATTTACTGAAAGTTTCAAAATATCTACAATGAACAAGTGGAAAAAATAAAAATATGTGCATTTAGATAAATACAGATATTCTTATATAGAATAAATATAAGAATCAGAAGTAATAAAACATTTAAAATCTATGTTGCATACAGAATTAAAATAATACTTTAAATAAAGTACTTTAGATAGCAACAAAAAGTATTTTGTTTAAAAATAAATAGGCAGAAATAGTGAAATAAAAGAAAATTATCAGCCAGTGATTTGTATTTAAAATTATTTTGAAAATAAAAATAAAATTTATCAGTACACTTGACTAAAATTATCTGGTCTTAGGAAGGGTAAAATGGAAATGTGGTTATTATTAGTATAATAGTACAAAATGATTTCTAAGATGGAATAGTAGATTTTTTATACTAAAAGAGCCTATATAAAGTCCAGCGCATTAAATTAAGAAACTATCCATAATCAGACAAATTGTTGAGAAAATGAGAACAGCAGGGATAAAGAGAAAATCCTAAAAGCTTCTGGAGATAAGGATTTTAAAAAATAGATAATCAAAACCAAGAACATAAAAGTAATAGCGTTTATTTACAGCAGCCTTAGAAATAAGATTTATGAGGCCACTATAGGTTTTAAGGCTTTGGAAGTCATTGTATACTTTTATTGAAAGAGCATGACTGAGAATGAAGGTAGCAGAAACATGAAAACATGCAAAAGGAAAACCAGCTTCTGGTCACATCCTTGAATTCTACAATGCTAAAAGCCAGTTCCACTTTGGGGCAATGCGAGTTTCATGTGCTAATAATTTGTTATTGTTGTTACTTTTGTTATAAACCAGTTTTAGTCAGATTTCTGCCACTTGAAATTAAAAATGCAGTAGATTCACCATTGTTACCAAACACACATATTTTTGTGTGCATGAAAATACTCATAGATATTTATATATATACATATATTATATATATAAACTAGCATTTTGTTATTCATTGTAAACATAGAGTTTCTGTGTAATTTCACCCAAAGATTATGAAGAACCATTTTTGGAATCACCAATTATCATATTCAAACATATCAAAGATTCCTGTGAACAGACATGTGGAGAATATGTCAATTTGTAACATAAACATAAAACCAGTATATTTTAGGTTGTGGATCCACAGAAGTGGAGTCTAAAATGAGAGATCAGATAGTGACTCACTAAGGAAATCCTTTCAGGGAATAAATCAGAGTATTGAAAAATCAGGACTATGGGAAGCAAGCCAAGGAAATCTGTCACTTTCAGAAAAGTCCTCAAGATGGTAGCTACATCTAGAATGTGTTATGCCTCAAAATTGTCTTGAAATGTGCTGCAGTTTGGAATTTTCTTAATTCTACAGCTGTCAACTCTTGGTTGGTGGTTATACATAAAAGACACCAAATTCTAAGCACCTCTAGTTTTCTGAACTTATGGATAAAGTATTATAAGTGCTAACTTGGAAACAAAGATATCAGAAGCCACATGATATCCAAACACATGGTAATAAAGTGGGTGTTGGGAACCCAAGACCAGGCAGGTAAAACACTGACCTTGGTAACTGTATGTAATAAGTAGAAAGACGTAGACTACCCAGATGCTTTAGAACCAAGACAAATCATCTGATCTTCCAAATGTGATATAAATTTAAAAAGTAATACATAATCTAAATCACCAAGATGTGAATGTTAAGACACAGTAGCAGGAATCACACTGATTAGATGGAGGTTAAAGCAAATGAGACTGACTGCTAGTTGAGTCCTGACACCAAATTAGCACCTTACAGTTGGGCTCAAGAATTGATCCACTGGCCTATTTAGCAGAAAATTGATAGGAGTGTTCACTGATCCTGGCCCTTCACTCCAACTCCCCCAAAAATAAAAAGAACAAGAGACAAGAAACAGAAAACCAGAAACAGAAATGTAAGCCAATTTTGAGTCCAACTTTGAGCCAAAAATAAGCCTCAATTTTCTCCCTGTTTCAGTCCACATCTACAATAGCATCTGACTGGAAGTGGTCAGTTATTATAATGCCTCCATTAATAATATTTCCCACAGTGATGCTGCCCAATTTTCTGCTGCAAACAATTCTCAAATTCATACTGCTTGAAACTGAGCTACATTCCCCACCCAACTCATAAAACTATTTTTGATTTGAACCATTAAACATTCTTTTTCAGTTGGGAAACATAACTAACATCCTTAAGTGTGTCCCAAATTTCACTCTACCAAATGAGACTTTCCTTTTCCAGTTTTGTTTCATTTTGGTTCTACCATGACTGTAGGAGGCTTCTTTCTTCCTTCCTTCCTTCCTTCCTTCCTTCCTTCCTTCCTTCCTTCCTTCCTTCCTTCCTTCCTTCCTTCCTTCCTTCCTTCCTTCCTTCCTTCCTTCCTTCCTTCCTTCCTTCCTTCCTTCCTTCCTTCCTTCCTTCCTTTCTTTCTTTCTTTCTTTCTTTCTTTCTTTCTTTCTTTCTTTCTTTCTTTCTTTCATAGACCTAATAATAATGCCCCTAATGAAAAGTGTATTGTAATCTAACATTTTAATTTTTGTCTTGTTTTCTTACAATTGTATGTTCTAATGAATTGGGGAATTCTCAGTTAACTTATTTTATAAGATTATTTTAATCAATTATATATGACATCACTTGTGAATTCAAAAAGCGATGTGATGCATGAGTTTGGTGGCCAAGAACCACCTCCACAGGCCAGTCTATAGTGACAGATGAATAAAGGAATGGAGAGACAGCCTGGTTGTTGGTCAGTTTATTCCTCTCTCTTTTCCTTTTCCTCTCTTATAGCTTCATTCTCCCTACTTTTATCTTACAGTATGGTTGCTTTACTTGTTTCTTGTGACATAGAAATTGTTAAAGGTGGGGGTACACACAGGTGGGGTTGAACATTATCATAACAACACACAGACATAAAGCCCCCTTTTTAGGGAAAGTTCTAGGAGATTAACTCAAGGACAAAGTCCCATCTGGGGGCTTAGCACTCTAGATTACTAGGAGATCCACTCAAGGGAGGGATTCTATCTAATTGACTACTGCTTTCTCCTTTCCTTAGCTAGTAAGTCATTTAAACAATCATAGTAAACTTATTTATCATTAATATTTTTAGTCATTTTGTACCAACACAGCAAGAGATGTATTAAGACTAAAGAATAGCTCTTACTAGAGACATCTCATTAGATATCCCAGACCACAGTCCTCAGGCCAGGTTACTCTTTCCTCACCCCAGCAGGGTCCTTATTCAATCACTTCTTTTCGGGACATGACAGAGTTTGTTCCAAGACTGTGCTCTTAACATTATTTTTATCGTGTCCCTTTTGGATGACAGGGTAGCTTACAGCCTGCTTGAGTTCATCCTTTTTGTCCCTGGGACTCTCTTTTTGGGTATGTTAGGAAGTAAGGACAACTGAGGCTTAAGTCAGATAAATATGATGAATACCCAGTAGTAATATTATTCAATTAACTCCCATGTTACAAAAGCATAGCATTACCTGTCTTTCTGTCTTCTTTGTGTCTGTACAAAAAGGACATTACTAAAGTATTCAAAGGACATAAAGGAAAGAGAAAAACAATATAGGATTATTAGTGCTGGATGGAATTGGGTGTGCTTCAAGAGCACTGTTGTGGGGGTAACTTAATAAACCTAAGCTCCTTGAGGAAGGAGCAACGACAAACGATGTTATGCAACAATCATTTAATTATTTCGGTCTAAATTTATTTATTTATTTATTTTCATTTTTTTACTGATTCACCATGTGGAAAGATGCAAAGCGTTCAGGTTTAAGTCTCAGTTATACAATGCTCAAACACCCATCCCTTCACCAGTGCACATATTCCACCACCAAGATCTGTCTAAATTTAAATGAACTGTTTCCCTAACTATTTCTGGAAAGGGTTGATTCCTTATGCCCTTTATCTATGTGAATTTTTTTCAGTTAATATTTGGTTAGTTGTTTCTCTCAGGTCTTTCTTAGTTAATTCACACCATACTTATTGCATTTGATTTAGTTTATTTTATTTTTATAAGGGCTGGAGTGATATCACAGTGGTTGGGCTTTCGCCTTTCACACGGCCAGCTCGTGTTCAATTCCTCTGCCCCTCTTTGAGAGCCCGGCAAGCTACCGAGAGTATGGAGCCCACGCAGAAGAGCCTGGCAAGCTACCCGTGTGTATTGGATATGCCAAAAACAGTAACAATAAGTCTCAAACAAATCGATGAGCAACGGGCATTTTTATAAAGTTGTTCACAATAATATATTACATTCAGTATTCAATTCCAATCCCATCACCATTGCCCCTTCCCACCACTAAAAGATAAAGGTGTGAGATGATTGTTCTATTTCATCCAGGAGCCATTAAATCCTTGCATAAGAGATTAAAAGCATATGTTAAACCCAAACAAATGTGTCCTAGTCTAGGTACATGGGTGCAAAAGTGGCTGCACTATTGCATTTGATTTTATATCTTTTTTTGGATCAACAATTGTAAAAGTTGTGACTTCACAGCTTGCTGAGACTATGCAATAATAGTAGACAATACACAGATCAGGAACTCAATAAGTCATTGAGCTCAAATGAACAAATATATATGTGTATATATATGTAGAAATATATATGCATGTACACAAAACTTTCTGAATTTCACTTGTTTGAAAACTTAAGTGTGGTATCCTTTCACATTTTACCCCTTTGTTTTGTCTCTCGAAATATTCTCATCATTGATAGCTCTTTCATAATCTAATATCACTGCATAAACTTAAATTTAATTCTTGCATATTAGACTTTCTGAGTAAAATAAATTATAGAAATGATGATCTAAGTTCTTGAACACTATTCTACATATTTCAATGCTTGACAGGTATTTGTCGTAATCAATCAAAGAAACTTTTGTGCTTATAATTACTTTAAAAGCCACATCAATTAACCTAATGATACTATGATGTTAAGAACTGTAAGTGACAACAGCACTCACATTCCATTCTTTATTATTTGCAAAGCTACAAAAACTATTGATAGATGAACTATTTTCCCATAGTATTTCTCTATAGCTATAAACACAAATTCCTTCAAAATCAAACAATAATACGAATACATGCAGGGATTTGAAAGGGGAATCTCTTCTCTTTTGGGAAAATAATGGACTATAATGAAGCTATCCTGTTATTGTTCTCTCCAACTCTTTCATTTCTTCTAGCACATCATGTGTACACACACAGAGAGCGACATCTACTTTTTCACTTTAAGCTATGATAGAGAACAGAATATTTCCATTATAAACATATTTATATAACACTTTTTAACTAAAAAACAATAAACCTTGCTAGTGGTATCAAATAAACTAACTTTCTCAGAAATTTTCACATGAAATACTGTAGGTTTTTTTTTCTTTTATTCAGTTTTTACTTTCCCGGAAATACAAGGGACTCCTAGTATTAAGCCTCTGTTGTTAGAACGGCAAACTAACCCTGGTCATTAAATTGCCAAGCTCTCTACAACAATTTGCGTTAGTAATCTCAGAATATTTTATCACAGATTGTACACAAGATAGTACAACTTTACTTGTAACACTCACACTTTCACAGTATACCTTTAAGTCTAGAGACATCAAAGTTTATGAAATTGACTTATTAACTGAGAATTTCAGAAGTACTCATAATTGTTCAAGGTCTAACTTAACCCCAGCCACCAGCAAGAGATCCACCATGATAACAGATTTAGAGATTGCAAGGAATTTGTGACGGTTCATAGTTTAGTTTTTCCACTTCTGATAGTCTAGTGTCTAATGCTTACACTAGTTTAAGCACTATTACTTTTAGGATATGTGCCATTTCTTTAGGTTGGTTTTCTTTATACCCTCTTTGGAGTTGGGATCACTTTTGCATGTTTCTATACTCCCCACTTTCTGCTGCTGCTAAGGTGAGTTCTAACTGAAGAACAAACTATTTGATTGTTTTCTGACAGAGGACTATAGTTTCTCAAGGCTCCCCCAGAACATCCAGAAATGGCTTTTTCCAATGTCACCTGGCCTGTGGGTCTAGGGCTAATTAAGGCCTATGGAATTAAAGATAAATTACTTTCATTACTTGAAAAAATATAAAGATTTCACAAATGGTCATTTCTGGAAGTCATTTTTTTACCAAAAAAGTTATTTTATGACAAGGCAAAACCTGCTATATATCCATCAGGTCCTGTCATATAGGCACCTTCTACTCTTCACATAATACTCTGTTGTTTCTCCTTGATACTGCAGGTCACTATCCCATTCCATAGCCAGAAATTGTATCCATTCTACAATCAAATTTCTATTATTAAAATCTAAGTGTTTCTTTTTTTAATTGGAGATTGCTTGCTTCTTTCTTACCACGTGTGAATAACTATGTAGAGTGGTGGGAAGGATACTGGCACTTCAGTGGTAGATACAGTGTTGATGCATTGCATTCCTAAGACAAACATTTGTACTGTGGTGGACCATTAACACTTCCTGTGAATAAAAACATAAACATTGTTGGATCTCATTGATAAATAATCTACAAAATATAAATTATTTGTACATATACCCATAGTATATTTGTTCCCATCTACTAATTTGTCTGAGATTGTTTATTCTGAACACTCTTAGAAAAAGCCAGAAGGATGGAGGAACTTTTCCCTTGTACACATCCGATTACCAGAAATATAAGAAAAATACAGAAGTATTCTTGAGCATTCCTTTCTCTTACTGAAACTATAAAAATAGAGAGAATCATTATTTTTTCCTTTATTAGAGGACTATGAAGGGGGAAAAATCAAGATGTAGATAAATGATACATGTATTTTCCAGTATTAATGAAAGGGGTCATATTATGAAGAAAAAAGCATGTTCTAAAATAAATTATATGTTTACTAAGTAAAATCATTTGCTACTGTTAATTACTTATCCTCTATGAACGTAATATTGTTTTCATCTGCTTTCAATTGATGTAAAATCTGACTGTCTTCAATGTTATTCACATTTTTCTCATGTTAAACATTAAGGATTACAATAAAGTTATTCTTTATTATTCATTAGCAAAAGATTTTTTTTTAACTGACCTAACATTTTTCTTTTGCTTAAGATCAAAGTGTACCTAGTAAACCAAAACTTATTAAGTTTTGACATCCTAACTTATTTAAGAATTAGGGTTTTCTTAGAATTCAAAGTGCCAGAATGCATAAAAATATACTAGCTAGATATCAGTTTGGGGTATGCTTTAGGAGAGAGAACAGAGAGTTCTGAAATCCATATAGAGAAATGAAAGCAAAAACTATCTCTAGAACTCATGTTTTATTTAATTTGTAATATTTCAGTAGAAAAAGAATCGGTACTATAAGTTATCTTATATCAATGAAAAATAAATATTTTATTTTGACAGTACTGCATAACATAAAAGTTAAAAAAAAGTCATCTTTATCCTCATTGTATTTAGGACAAAATTTTCTGACTTTTAAAAGAAAAGAATGAAATATATTTATTCAGAAAGCAGACAATCTCTGATATATTTAGCACTTTTAATTTTGTATGACTTACTTGTGCAAAATAATTCTTATGACTGTTGAATCACATACTTGAATTTCAAAAAACCCCAAAGAATAGTGAGATATAATCATCAACCAAATCTGTTAACAGTTCAATAAAATAAATGACAGTGCCGTGCCCAAAGTATGTGTTAGAAGCACACAGAAGCACAGAAAGATTTATTTATACATACTATATTTTATATGTATTCCCTTTTTGTTTTTTAACTGAAAGAAAGTTAAGAGACTTGGGTGATACACAAATTCTGTAATGTGCTTGTTGAGGTGACAGGCTGAAGTAGGACTAGGTGGGGTTGGGTGGGGTGGGAATATTGTTACGCTGGTTGACAGACAATGACACTGGCAGTGGGATTGTTGAAGTATTACATGCCTAAATCTTAGCTCTCAATAACTTTGTAAATCATGGTTAAAATAAAAATTATTTTAAAAGATAAATGAATGATATAATTCAAAACTTCGGCTTTGGATTATTTTATAGTGCAACAAATCTGAGGTTCAGTATGATTAGTTTCCTTACTAAGACCACAAAATTCACAATTAACTAATTATAGATTTAATTGAGGTTTACTGAAGTAAACTCACTCTATTTTCAATATTTCAGAGAAAGTAGTTTTTGGTCTTAAGATCTTAAGACTTCACTGAGACAATTTAAAAATAAAAGATTTGTACTTAGAAAAAAAAAAGAGAAGACAAAGAAGAAAATCCTTAGACGCTTTGGAGTACTGATTTAGGAGCCAAAACCAAAAATTTTTGTTTTTGTTGTGTTTATTAGCTGATGAAATAAGTCTTAAATATGGACCCTATATCAGGTTATCTGTTTATATATTGCTAAGTAGCATGATTAACCTAATATTTTTTTGTCTGGATTTAAATTGTTAGCATAAACTGATGAAATTAATAACAGTTGAAAGATAAGAAGATGGTGAAAAATACCCACCAAAATCCATATATCCCTATGCAGATTTCTAATTAAAATTTAAAATTACAAAAAAATGAAAAGGAGGCCTAACTGGATAGAAAACAAAAAATAAATGTATGTATTTTTACTTTTGTTAATATAGAAATTGAAAAGAAAAATGGAGATTTAACAAAATTGGAAGCAAGACTATATATAATGATCAAAGTGTTAATTTTAGAACAAAAATTCATTTTCTAGAATAACATAGCATGGTATATGATTAATATACAATAATAAATAATGACACAAATCAATTAGAAAGGAAAGCATTATGATAATGTAGATATTATAATCTATAGATATAAAATAATTTTAATTATAACATAATGACACATATACCATAAACTGTAATATTTCTAAATTGCCTTTTTCTTCTTGTTTATTACCACATTACTTATAAGATCTAGTTAAGCTTGCTTCATTTTCATCTGATGTAAGAAGATTTTTCAAAATTAAAACAGTTCTTGACAGTATTGATGATCATTCTTCCAAATGACAATTAGAGATTTGTCAATACTGCTACTCATTTGAGGTGGCTTTTCCTTGATGCTTTAAAATAAAGTGAATTAAATGTGAATAACAAAAGCCATAAACTCATGGGAAAAAATATTCACACACATACACATACTAGAGCTTAAACTTGCGTTTTCTTGAAACTTTTATGCCACTTTTTCTTATTATTTCCAACCAGATCATGAAAATTGAAAGGGATTTACCTTGACTCAAGTTAAAGATTTCCTATCTGGTAATAAGAGATAGCAATTATAAGAATTAATAATAAAATTCAATTTTTTCTTAATATGTCATTATCATAAAATTAAATTAATACCCATTTTCACTGTTATAGTAAGAAAAACTATACTGTTAAAACTATACTGTTATAAAGTATATCAGTATAAAAACTATACTGTTATAGTAAGTGTAAATATTATAACATTTACACTGTTATAGTAAGAAAAACTACAAACAAAACAGGTTTTTTTAATGATGATGATAATAATGATAATAGATGATGATAATCATTTTTAAAAAATGATTTTATAAATATATCATATAGCTTTCTAGAAGATTAAGATGCTATACAAATACATATTAAAAGATACTTGAGCCAATTTAACCTATACTATTATATAGCCTTTAATAAAACTATTATTCTCTATACCTTTTCTTTCTTATCTGTATTAGTACAGGGACTTTGCAGAACTTCTTGCAATTTATGATACACTACTTGAATTTTACAAAATAGTATGATAATGGAGACATTGTAGAACTAGTCCCAATTCTCTATGTCTCCTTTGCTATAGAACATCTATTTCTATAAAAGATAAACTCTGTGAGACAGTATTGAATGCTGGTAGTCTTGCAATTTGCTGTAGCTAAAAAATAAATAATGCAACAGGTGCCAAATTCAAGAATATACTTTCACTTTATATTTTTCTATTCACTCAAAAGGACTTCAAAGGAAAATGGGAAGGAGTTCATTCTAGAAAAAATATCATGAGGCTAGTTCGAGCTAGGAATGTACTAGTCCAACTGAACCACAGTTTACCTATCACTAGGCCATAGATGACACGCCACTGGCCAAGCAAGTGAAAAAAAAGATAAATAAATGGGACTATCTCAAACTAAGAAGCTTCTGCAACTCAAAAGAAACAGTGACCAAAATACAAAGACAGTCTACAGAATGGGAAAGGATATTTATGCAGTACCCATCTGATAAAGGGTTGATAACAAGGATATACAATACACTGGTTGAACTCCACAAGAAGAAAACTGCCAACCCGATCAAAAAATAGGCTGATGAAATGAACAGAAACTTTTCCAAAGAAGAAATCCGAATGGCTAAGAGGCACATGAGAAAATGTTCAACATCACTAATCATCAGGGAGATGCAGATCAAAGCAACAATGAGATATCATCTCACACCACAGAGACTGGCCCACATCCCCAAAAACAAAAGCAACCGGTGTTGGCGTGGATGTGGGGAGAAAGGGACTCTCCTTCACTGCTGGTGGGAATGCCGACTGGTTCAGCCCTTTTGGAAAACAATATGGACGATTCTCAAAAAGTTAGAAATTGAGCTCCCATTTGACCCAGCAATACCACTCCTGGGAATATATCCCAGAGAGGCAAATAGGTATAGTAGAGATGACATCTGCATTTCCATGTTCATTGCCGCTCTGTTCACAATAGCCACAATATGGAAAAAACCAGAGTGCCCGAAAACAGATGATTGGCTAAAGAAACTCTGGTATATTTACACAATGGAATACTATGTAGCTGTCAGGAAACATGAAGTCATGAAATTTGCATACAAGTGGATCAACATGGAAAGTATCATGTTGTGTGAAATGAGTCAGAAAGAAAGAGACAGACATAGAAAGATTGCACTCATATGTGGAATATAATGTAACTGAGAAGTACAAGTTGGCAACGATGCAACTTCTGGCAGATATCTCTCTGGACTTAGTTACTAAAATACTAAATTACAGAAACCCAAAACTGAGAGGCCACTAAGTGTGGTCACTCGACCTCATACCTCTTCATCCTCAGCAATGGAAAACAAATTATCTAATGCTTCCTTTTCAGCAGGTCTGACTTTAGGGGAGAGACTCTCCAAACAATAATAGTGAGTTTTGTTGAAATATTGTATGCAATCAAAGTGAAAGTAAAGTGAAATTTATTAGTTACACAGGCGGGGGGGGGCTTAGGGTGGGGGGGTAGGGGTGTGGGGGGGTTGGGGTGTGAGGGGGCGGGGTGGAGCTATACTGGGATTCTTGGTGGTGGAATATGAGCACTGGTGAAGGGATGGGTATTCGAGCATTGTATAACTGAGATTTAAACCTGAAAACTTTGTAACTTTGTAACTTTCCACAATAAAAAATTAAAAAAAAAGACAGCAGTAAATAGATGATCAAAGAGATAATTATAAAATATATTTTTTATTAAATCACTGAGTTTTTATTAGTTGATTATTTTGGACAAGTACACAAATAGAAAACAGATTTAAATGAAAAAAATCATCAACCCTTTCTTATTTTCTCAAATACAAATGAGAAAAAAGGAGTCAGCTAAATTGATTAAGATTAGTAAACAGAAAGTTGTGATTCCAGCCTATATATGCTGGCCTATAGAAATTTATTAGTAAAGGGACAGAGGAATAGTACAGTTGGCAGGGCGCTTGCCTTGTATGTGGCTGACCCGTTAAATCTCGGGGTTGAATCTCCTGATTCCATGTGGTCTCTGATACTCGCTATCAGTGAACCCTGAGTGCAGAGCCGTGAGGAAGCATTGAGCACTGCACTGTGAAACCAAAGCAACAACACCCAAATAATCTACAAAATTACAGAGTAATAATGATGCCTAGCAACTATTATAAGTCCCACATTTTCTTCAAAAACTTTGAAAAGCACTTTATCAATTTTAATTATTTGATTCCATATATCAAAAATTTTTATAAAATTTTGGAGCATTATTTGATAAATGCAGAATTTCAAATGATGTACACTTGACTTATGTTGAAGTCTATTTTCAAATATTTATCTTATGTATAAAATTTAGGAAATGTAGCAGAGGGAAGAATAGAAAAAAATGAAGGATGTACATTCTTAGGCTTGGTTGCATAGTAAAATGAGTAGGAATCTATTTTTATGCACTACAACATGTGAAGAAGACATAATGTCTCCTTTCCTCCAAGAACCTATCAGACAAATTGAATGCTTTATATGTGTATTAAAATTTAGAATACAGAAAGTCTTAGGGCGGAAAAATATATAAAGTGTGTATCCTATCCTCACTCAGTATTAATCATATATATCACACAATAAAAACGACAGACTTTATTCTATGTATTCTTATTTTAGCTTGACTTATTTTATCATAAATTAAGTCTATTCTCTGGAATTTCTTTTAAGAAATGCCTAATAATTTGAACTAGTAACTTGTAAGACAATGAGACGAAAATGTAAAGGGAAACAGTCTCTGAGAAGAAAAAATATAAAGAAAAGAAAGAATCTAAACTAAATTCCATTATACATTGACTTTTATGAGGTACATATTTTATATGTAACCATGCATATTTGGTGCCAGATCAATAGGGCAGCAAGTTGAGAAATTGCCTTGCATGCAGCTGACCTTGGCTTGATCTCTGGCAACACACATGAGCCCAGAGCAAGACAGGGTTGATCTCTGATTATAAAATCAAAAGTAAATCTGAGAATATCTGGATGCAGCCCCCAAACAAAACAACA
This sequence comes from Sorex araneus, assembly GCF_027595985.1. NCBI lineage: Eukaryota > Metazoa > Chordata > Mammalia > Eulipotyphla > Soricidae > Sorex > Sorex araneus. The sequence continues at coordinate 263,938,836 of NC_073302.1, read as the reverse complement.
AAACAATTGCTATGTAAACTCCTTTAATTATAAAAGTATATAACAATAACTATATCTTGAGATAGATTCCTGAACCTTTATAAAACAATATATAATTTTGTCTCAATTAAGTAGGTGTTTCAGAGAAAGTATTTTTTATTTTCTAAATATCACTGTTCGTCCGCCCCTCTTGGAGAGCCCAGCAAGCTACCAAGAGTATCCTGCCCACACAGCAGAACCTGACAAGCTACCCATGGTGTATTCAATGTGCCAAAAACAGTAACAACAAGTCTCACAATGAAGATATTACTTGTGCCCGGTCGAGCTAATCGATGAACGATGTGAAGACCGTGATACAGTGCTAAATATCACTGTATCTCTGTCATCCCATTGATCATCGATTTGCTTGACCGGGCACCAGTAACATTTCCATTTGTCCTACTCCTGAGATTTTAGCAGCATCTCTTTACTCCTTTTCTCCAGCAGTGCTGAATTGGAGTGTCTTTCAGGGTCAGGGGAATTAGATTCAACATTGTTACTATTTTTGGCATATTGAAAATGCCACAGGGAACTTGCCTTGCCTGGTTCTCTGAGAGGAAGAACTAGGCTATAAGAGGTTGCTTCCAGGAGCTTTGTTTTATAGTCTCTGGATATTGGCTGTTGATGGGATTACATGGCACTGTGGACAATTTGTGGGTGTGACTACCTAGCTACTGGAAAATAGGGGATCTGAGCCCAGGGGGCCCAGTCCTGATTCGAGCAGGCTTGGAGATCTCAGCCCCAGGTCCTTCTTCTAAATACCATTATAAGAAAATAAGATTAAGACAGGAAAATTAGAATCTAGTTCTCATTATCCTGATTATGATTTGTTGTGTTATCATAATCAAATTAATAATGATTCATGTATGCATATTCTCTACAGCAAAGTTTTCAGAACAGAATAAGAAGACCTAAATCAAGAGGAATTGTTAAATAATATACTCTATTCAAAATACTTTTGTTACAAAGGATATATTATAACACTCTCCAGGATTAGTTCAGAATTATGTCCAATAATCTCAATCTTGAAAATATGTCTTCTCCATTGAAATAGTTATTTTTCTTAAAACAGAAGTGTTTTCTACTAAGAATTCCTAAGTACATTGTATGTTAAATAACTTTACCTCCTCCTAGTGTTTTACTAGTGACAAATTGTTCTTTCTAATGGGCTCATGAGAAAAAAAAAATAGTTGGCAAAACTTAAATGTCCTCTCACAGGAAAAATTCACAGATGGATGATATCCATGTTTTTTTATAAACTTCATTTCTATAATTTTTGGAGGTGGGTAGAGTATTTGTCCAATGCTAGTGTTCAGTAATATTTTTTTCATAACATTTGTGGAGTAAAAAATAACTCCTCTAGTTTTCGTTCCTCTTCTCACATTTGTGACAGCCTCATCATCAGTGACATGACATTAGTGTTCAGGGTGTCCATCATGGAGAAATACATTATTCATGTAAATTCTGAATGAACTTTTAAAACAAAAATGTCATAGATGGTCTGGATGCACTGAAGAAAATAAATCTAATTATACAAGGAAGTACTGACTGTTCTATAATGCCATCTTTCACATTTTTTATACATGATTTATTAGTTACAGTAGTATTGCATACGCTTTTTTTTTTAAGACAAGCCACTTTTTTAATACAAGGTAGGTGCACACAGATGACAGTGAATATTTGCAAACATAAGATATTCATTAATAGTACCTTCTACATAAATAATGAACATAAAGACCATCTATTGGAAATAAATTTTATAGATTTTTTAAAGTTTGAATTTGTCATTAATTTGATAGACATAAATAAGTTTTAGTGACTGTTTTCAGTCGTTATAGGAATACTCCTGAGATGAAATTGAACACTACTGATAAATATAGTCTGTGCTGTGAGGGTAGAACTCAAGTATTCATTTAAGTCAATTAAGTATCAATTTATTTTCCTTCCCAAACTTTTCACTTCAATATGAAATCCATTGTTTTATCAGCAATGCAAATTTTAGAGATGTTTATAATGTTTGTGTATTTCATCAAATGTCAAAGCTACTCTCAACTGTATAGGTACATATGTAGTTAATAGTACACATATCTGATATATGCACATATATAGTTAATATCTTGTTTGACATTTGATAAAATATGATATCATATCTAATTATATGAAGAAAAATAAAATATTATTTTATTATTAAAACATCTACATATACTACATGAGTACCATCATCTGAATAGTTAGAACTAAACAGAAGGAAATAGAGTAGATTGGCTGAAGCTTGAAAGAAAGTGCCTTAGCTATGCTTTCAGTTAACAGAAACAAAACAAAGATAGGAGGTGGGATTCCCTGAATATCACTTGATAGGACTTATGTCTTTTTGAGGGGTAAGTTTTTGGACCATCTGGCATTTCTTGGGATTTATTCCTGCCTCTGTGTGCTCAGGCATCACTCCTGTCAGTATTTGGGTGACAATATGCTATGCCAGGGATAGAACCACACGCAGTGTAAGTACCTTATAACCTGCACTATTTCTCTAACCCCATAGTTGACCAAATTTCATAAAGTTTTGATAAGCATCATTACTTTCTCAACATAATTTGTTTACACATTTCAGACAATTTGAAACACTTTTCTAAAAATTCTAATTTGGGAGATATAAAAATTATATTTGCAGATTAATTATTATACAAGGAATAATCTTTGTGGGTTTTTTTTACCTTTCACAAGTGCATATTTTAGATAGTGAGGCAATCAGTAAAGCAATCAGTGTTTCACAAGCAACAGGGAAAGTGAATGAATGCAAATGGCTTAAGATGAAGGATAGTTGTGAAATTTGTTCCTTTTGTTTGCCAATCAGTTCTCTGTACCATATTTTGTTGTCATCCTTATACTAAAATTTCAATTCAAATGTCTTATAATCCATAGAGTCTCTAAGGCTGCCTTTTATTCTCTGCTAACCCATTTTTTTTCTAAGCATGATGAAACAAGTCTATTTATCATTGTTTCTGTTTTATTCATTAGCATTGTTCATTTGCTATAGGCTTTGCATATATATGAATTCCTGGCAGCCTAGCTTCTAGAGTACACAGAATATTCACACCTTGTTTTATTGCAAAATCCATACATATCTTATTTTGCCTCATAAATTATCATTGCATGCATATTTATTTGCTCTCTGTCTTTTCCAGTACTCTGTGATTTCCATGATAATAACTGCCATGAAATTTTGATTACCATGTAACTTACACCTAAAACATGTTGCTTGTAAATGGAGATGGAAATTACAGTATTTATTTAATAGGTAAGCCAGGGTCTAGTGATATTCTTCAAGGACAAAAAGGTGGATAAGTACTCCAAATCAAAATATTTGAATTATTGGCCAATTTAAAGTACAAGTATGTATCATCTTTTCAAGTTGAAAGCTTATTTACCGTACTAATAGGAAAACCACAATTTACCAGTTCAGGAAAGAAAAGATGTCATGCAATTTATAGAGTACTATTAAGGTTAGGAATATATCATAGTACTGAATATATATGTTGCCTGGTCCAGGACTTGAACTATCAGAAACAGTGAATCTATTGGTAACTGAGCTACATATGTATTATGTATTTATGTTATTGTGTAGTGATAGTGTGTTACTATTTCAACTTACTTTTTAATTTTGCAAGTTTGTTGCCTCCAACATTTCTGGTTTAGAATACTTACTATGAAAGTTGATACATTAATATGACTACCACATGTATTATAACAGTGAAAATTAAATTTAGAAATGTGGTATTTCCTTGGGCCTTAGGACTTTTTTTTCAATTTTATTGAAATAATAGATATTAAACATATATTTTTGTTCTCTATATATTTCTTTTCTTTATACACACAGTAGAGACTCTATATAAACAATGCAACATGAATGTAATTTCTAACTTCAATATTATTGTCTGGAGGAGATTTATTTGATTCAGTAAAATCCTCATATATTTATTTTATTCAATCTTTTTTTTTTTCAGTTAAAAGCTGTTAAGTCATGAACAACTTTTTAAAAACTGGATAGCTTTATCTTGCCCTTCAGAATCCCCTCTTCTATGTCTGTGACCCTGAGGTTCTTACCCTACATGTTTTTTCATGAATCATCTGGGAAATTTTCCAAGAGTATTGAAGCACGGCCAGGAAGCTGAGAAAAAGTTGAAGAGAGCTGTTGAAAAGCTGCTGGGAGGGTCAGGAGAATGTTAAAGAAGGTTGCTGAACATCAAACCAAAAAGGTTCTAAATGCCTGCCCTGAGGTCAATATCATGTCACAGTGAAAACTTCAAAAATATCAAGGTTGGAAAAGCTGCTTTGCATCAATATTTATCTTGGATTTCTTATCATTTATAATTTGGAAGACAAATTTTACATAATAGTGATATGTATTAGCAGTGTGATGGTTAATGGCAATGACTATGTACTAGGAGCATAATAGATGCTAATTATTGACAGTTTCTCTTCATATAAATAATCACATTTTATCCCCATAGAAAGCTTGAGTTATATCAACCCATTTTATTGATATATATACTGAGATTCAAAGTTAGTATTTGTGTTAACTTAGGATGGTTATTCAATCAGTATGTAAAATTCAGAATGAGTTAATCTGAACTTATATTTCCCTAACTGCATTATTAAACTAACCTTTGAACTTATGGAACACTGTAAATGTATATGATAATCAACATAATTATGAATAAATTTTAACTTTTTTTCATTTTATAAAAAAAACTTTAGGAGAAAAAAAATACTCAATTCACTTTGGCAGATTAAAAGACTAAGTATTATTAATGTGCCTCAGCCAATATTTATATCAACAGTACAATAATCTCACATTCTCTTTATTATAATCTAGTTTATTTTTCAAGTTTACTGAACTGAGTCTTGTGGTGCAAAATTTAAATTAAGATTATACAAAATATTATTACTGTATTCCAACTAGTACGATATTTTAACTTAAAAATATTTTCATTCTTGGCCATCTTGCCACAATCAACAGAGAAGCGGCAGGCATTCTGGTGTGCAACGCGGCCCGGACAATGCTCTGGACCCGAATCGGGGCCAGCAACACCGGGGGGCCGGAAGGAGGAGGTGCCGCCAGCACACCTTCTCCAGATGGAGCCCTGGCGACACTGAGCAGCAACTAACACGGCTCCAGGATTCGGGACTGGGACACATCTGAGCCGTGCGGCCGCTAATGTGGCCGTGCGACCTTTTCTAAAACCTGAAAACATACAATCTTTTAATGGAAAACTAATTATCAAATGCCTCCTTATTAGGGTTATCTTGTTTGGGGATATAACTCCCACAACAATAGTGAGTTTTGTGTTGAAATATGGAACGTAATCAAAGTGAAGAGAAAATGAAGTGAAATTCATCAGTTATACAGTTGGGGCGGGGGCGGGGGGTATACAGGGGGTTTTGGTGGTGGAATATGGGCACTGGTGAAGGGATGGTGTTTGAATACGGTATAACTGAGACATAAACCTGAGAACTCTGTAACTTTCCACATGGTGATAAAATTTTAAAAAAATAAAAATTAAAAAATATATTTTCATTCTTAAAATAAAAAAATAAAACCTATAGAGTCACATGGTGGAACAAGGTAACCATCCACCTGTGATTTCAATTTGTATATATTGTAACCCAGTTTTATAAACCAAGCAACTTTTAAGCATGCAAATATTTTATCTTATATTTCATGGGTGGATGTATCATTTCTTAAAGCTTTATTTATTGACATAATAGTTAAAGAACATAGGATTTTTATAAACCCATTTCGCATCAATAGGACTTAATCCCTTTAAATAATATTTGAATTTGTTTTAATTTAGTTAAAAATGTTTTTTGTGTACTCTGTCCCATACAGTATGGTATTTCCACGGGAAGAATAAGTAATTTATGGAACTTGCCTCTAAAAAGCTTTTAAGTAAAATGGGAAACAGGTGCTAAATACATTGTTTTAATGTAATGAATTGCATAAGCATATAGCATTCACAAGAATGTTATACATACTAGAGGCTAGGAATGTAATTTAAGTGCTTTGTATGCCTTACAAACTGCCTTTCAGAATAAACTGATGTCATGTATCTACCACCACTTTTATAATCTATGCAGATCTGGCTTTGCTGATACTATTACTAATATTCCATAATGTTTGTTTTCACCAGGCAAGACCAACAAACTGAGTTAATCTGTTCACTGCTATAATAGAAAATTAAGTATGTATTTAAACACCATGAAAGGAACAATACCCATTAAAAACCAGTATCTTCCACATACCTATGTAATGCCAGAGATCAGGAATTATTTTCAGAGTAGATGAAGCAAAGAATTGAATCTACAGAAATATCAATCTTATTAACAAATCATTTGAAACAAGCCTAATTTTTTAAATAATAAGCATATTGTTTTTATGCATATTATGCATGGAATAATATCTTTTACTGTTTTATAAGTAAAAGAAAAACAAAAATTTAATATTTCTATGTGTAAGATTGTAGTAAAACTAAAAATCCCTCAAATTATAATGGAAAAAGTCACTAAAGACATAAAAAGAAAAATAAGATTAAAAACTTCTACATTTATATGACTAATGAACAATTTACTTGCATCATAATATTTAAAATAGTATAATTATCTTTGAGAACTGAAGGAAAATAGTGTACTCCTATACATATAAGCAAATACTTTTATAATACCCAGAGGTAAAGAAATCATTTTAAAATCAAATGTTTTTCATACTAGTAGCCGAGAATAATAAACCCAACTTTCTTAGTTTCTTCTAAACACCTCAACCACAGAAAGTATTGGAAGATCATTGGTAGTGACACACATTATAAGCTTCATTTTACTCTCAACATCTGAGACTTCTTTCTATTCTGCCAATTTTCTTGCTTCCCCTACTTCTAAATATTTGCATGTTCTTCTGAGAAAAACTGTTCTTTAACCCTTTCTCTAATTGAACTATAGCAAATTTTTGCTTAACTTTGGAGAGGTTCTTGGAATTTGTGACTAGAAGCAAAACAACACAATGAAACTCTGATCTTGAGTTTTGTTTTCTTCATGGTTAGCTAAATTATCTATCTTGTTAACAACGTTAGAAATATGACACATACTGCTTCCTTCTGATGTTAAGACAAATATAACAAAAAATAATTGTCTACCTAATCCAGGTCACGTTCTCATGATTTAAGCACTCAATATATATTAATAGCATGCATCAGGTTTTTGTTGTGTTTTGCCCTTATTTAAATAGAAGTAAAATATAGAAGATAAAATATATTGCATATGCATTTAAATAATAGCACTGTCACTGTTGCACTGTCATTCCATTGTTCATGGATTCGCTCCAGAGGCACCAGTAACATCTACATTGTGAGACTTGTTGTTACTGTTTTTGACATATCAAATGTGCCACGGGTAGCTTGCCAGGCTGTGCCATCAGGGCATTTAAATAATATATTGCTAAAATGTGTGTAATATGTTTGTGTATTATAAACATACATAAAACAATATATATATACTTTTGCTTGTTCATCAAATCAGCATCTCTCTCATAAATATGTAAATTGATGCAAAATACCCGTGTATTAATACTTGAAATATGCTAATGAAACTAAGTTATATGACAAAAGGAATTTGCATTAAAAATAGAATTATATTTGTAACCAGCTGACCCCAAATAGGGAAATTTTCCTGAGTTACCAAGAGATGATGAGTAATTAGACAATGAGTGAACAAAGATAAGAACAATGATTAAAGGTGAGAAACATTAGATTGACTATTTCTGTCTTGAAAAGATTTAAAGGTGACCAAGTACTATGAGCAATTTCTTTGAGCTGGTAAAAGTAAGAAAATGTATTCATTTCTAATACCTCAGCTAACCTGGGCATACACAAGTAAATCTACTAACCTACAGAGCACAATGTAACTGTGTTTCTCATGGTGATTTATTAAAAAAAAGAAAAAAGAAAGAAAATGCTTTTCTTTTTTGTGTCTTACCATAGTGTTTGAGGTAGAATTTAAATGCAGCATAATAAAATAGCCAGTGTTCAATTTTCTTCAGTTACATCACATCTTCTATCTGGAATTTCGCTGCCTGTATTTCATTATTTTCAAATTTGATCATTAAGTGCCCTTTCTTGAATTTAGTTTCCTTACTAATAAAATGAGAGTTTCAACAAATATCTACCACAAAAGTTGTTGTTGGATTAAAATGGTTTCATATATGACAAAAGTGTTTAGAATAGCATCTTTCTAAAAAAGCTCTTTGTAGTACAACTCTTACTGTCAAAGCTCTGAAGTTGTTCCTCAAGAATTTTCTTAGGAATTTCATTGGGTGAGACTGGAACAAATAGTTTATTAAAGTATATGTAAGCATTGAGTTAACTCTATGAAATATTTCATAATAGTTTATTCTTTATACTTCTAAAAAGGTGAGTTGGATTAGCTGGAAGTTGTAATTTAGAAGCAGGAGAAATTGTACAGTGGTTGGCCACTTGCTATGCATGCAGCCAACCTGTGTTCAATCCCTGGTATCTCATATAGTCCCTGAGCACTTCCAGGAGAACTTCCTGAGTGCAGTCAGGATTAACCCTTGAGCAACACCTGGTGTGACCCCCAAAACTCCCTACTCCAAAAAGTAATTTACCCACTTGAATATCCATAAAACTGACTCTTGAGATAATGTAGTATTATCAACTGCATTTATAAATATGTTCAAATTGGAGATAACATCAATGTTCAAATGCCAAATTTGCAAGTTACTTTGTACATAACATTGGTTTAACTAAGCTATGATATAGTGTATGTATCATATCATCTATAAGATAGGGTTAATGATAATTTGATCTCATTATTATTGCTATGTGCTGAGTAAGTTCATAGGTGAAACATGCTTAACATCCCATGTTTGGATAATTTTGAAAATATCTTAGACTGGTCTTTCAAGAAATCATTTTTTTGTTTTTTGTTTGTTTAAAGTATTCATTGTTTAGAGAGAAGGGCACTTACCAGAAATCAGATTGGAGATATACTTACTATAAAGATTCTTTAGATAATTCAAAGACAAAAGTGAATTTTATAGATATTTTTGTTGAAATATTAAAATTGAAACTATAACAATAGAATGTGAAGACATTTTTCCATTTTCTGGTATATTAAAATAACTTTCAAAAAGCTTAATGATATGCTGTTATTTGTTTCCTGTCATACATTCTAAATGGCCTTTAAAAGGCAATGACTGTTACTCAAGAATAATGAGTTATATTATTCTCTCAATGCACATGCAAATCTTCAATTAACACTAATGGGATTTATGGCAGTGAAACTAAAGAAAAACCTACTTCAGTGTCTCAAATATTTTTTTAAATTTTTTATGCTTACCTTTTTTACAATCTAAGTGCAGTCAAGCTGAAATAAACAAATTAGTATTAAGCATCAGTTTGACACTTCCATTCATGTTGACATTCCAGAATACTGTCTTTAAACAATAATGTGTTTTAAATACATCTGCCCTTAGATATTTGTTAAAGATTCTCATGTCCTTTCCTCCTCTAATGATAATAATAAAATTGTAAAGAGTAAGAATGAACAACCCCTAATAACGGTTGGGAAATAAAGTACAGATTTTCAGGTATGTGTGGCAAAATATTTTCAAGAATAACAAGTCAGAATATTATCTCTTTTAAACACACACACCTAGAATTTTACTATATCTTTTTGATATGTATGTTAATGTCTCATTCTTTGGAAAATATGTGTTTTAGAATTCTATAATTTCAGTGTTAATTATATAATCAATCATACTAAAAGATAACTTTCAAGTAGAAAATAAAATGCTTCTGACTGTATCAGAAAACAGCATTAAGGAATAAACATTGAAGTTATGTGAATTACCAAAATGAAGGAGAAGAGAACCATGGACATAATTATTTGCTTTAATGCAATTTTGGAATAATTCACAGAAACTTTGACCATAGACTTTTGCATAGTTTGCTTATCTAAGACTGTTCTATAAAAAAATGATATGAGACATATTGTGAAAGGTCGAAAGTTTTTGGAGACAGAGAGAAGGGGGGAGAGAGAGAGTAACTGTCCCCACTTTACTAGAGTTTAATCAGAAGAAATAAAATATACAGTAATATAAATAATGTATGTGATAATAAAGCCAAAATCCACTAATTATCAATTTAACATGGTTCTGAATCTCTGAATAAAAATCTTCCAGGAAAATAATTAAAGAAACTATAGCAAATAAACAGCTGATAACAACAACTAAACTATAGCAAATAAATAACTAATAACAACAACTAAAAATCAATTGATTGATTACTAAAATTTATTATTTCCCCCAAACATTCTTAGTTGATAAGGTAAGCTTGAACCGAAGCTGAGATATCTATCTAAAATCAAGTCATCTAACATAGAATTGTATTAAAACAAAGGCTATCATTCTTTTCGAGTTAAAGACAAGTTGACATTTCAGGAAGCTGAACTATTAAAACTTCAGCTTATGTGCATACTGAAAATTTGAAGGATAATTGGCTGACTAATTATTGATTAGATATAGGATAATGCCCAGGACACAGTAGGGACTTTATAAATATTTCTGAATGAAAAATTTAATTAGCTTTTTCAAAAATTCCATTTGTAACAATAAAACACATTTCTCCTGTGTATTGACATTCAGTACCAGGCACTAAAGATAAGAAAAATCAGAGAATATAGGAACATTTCTTAAAATCTAGAAATAATTTTTAATTCCCTTACGACCAGCAATTATATTTCTTGGCATCTATCCCAAGGGCCAAATATTCTATTCAAAAAAGATGTTTGTACTCCTATGTTCATTGTGGTGCTATTCATGATTGCCAAAACATGGGGAAAAACAAGTCTCCAAAAACAAATTACATGATAAAGGAACTAAACAACATGCATATTTAAAGGAATATTACTTGGCTATAGCAAATCATGAAACCATGAAATGGTCAGCTACATGAGTGGGTATGGAGTATATCATGCTGAGTAAAGTTAGTCTAAAGGAAAGATTAAGACACAGAATAATGTCTCATGGGTGTATATAAAGACGTACATTAGGGGAACAACAAACACCAAAGGCAACAGATATTGAAAACTTTTTTTAAAAAAAGTTTACCATGGTGGATAGAGGAATAAGGGAGTGAGCAGGAGGTGCGGGCACTGTAACAATGATATATTGAATCAGATACTCTGGTAGAGAATGTGATGAAGAAATGATTTATGCAAGAAACCCTAATGATTACCAATATTGTATACCACCATACCTCTCGGAGAGCCCGGCAAGCTACTGAGAGTATCCCTTCAGCACAGCAGAGACTGGCAAGCTACACATGGTGTATTTGATATGCCAAAAACAGTAATGATAGTCTCATTGTCTTGACCCTGAAAGAGCCTCCAAGCATTGGGAAAGAGGAGTAAATAGAGGTTGCTAAAATCTCAGGGCTGAGTATAATAGAGACATTATTGGTGCCCACTCGAGGAAATCTACGGACAACAGGATGACAGTGATACAGTGATTATATACCACAGTACTGAAATAAAAATAAATTAAAAATGTGAAGTGTATATAGTGAAAATATATAATGATCATATTTTTTCTCAGTAGATGCATAATTTCTATGCAGTGGGAACAAAACTCCGCAATTTAGATTAAGTGCCCAGTTATAACCTAACCATTTCAGTATTTAGAAATTTATCCTGAATTTCATTTATCATATTATATGTAAACTTTCAATTTCTTCAATAATTTTTGAAGAATCTTGAAAATCTTAGGATTGATTTTCTATTGATTTGAATTAACCATTGAAATATATGATTTCACAAGTTCTGTTCTTAATGTTTTGGAAATTTTACTTGAATAATTTCAGCTTGTGGTATTAATTCACCAGCATAAAACCAATTGTGACACTTAAACAGTTCTATTTAGATCATGGGCTGGTTCTGGGCCTGATATATTTTCTTTCCCCCCCAGAATAAATCTAAAATGGCAATATAAATTTTTCTCTTACCTAAGTTATTATGGTTTCCACGGAAGTGACTTTTTATGTTTTTCCTACTGTAATTGATAAGAATCAGTTTTCTGTATGGAAGCAGTAATGGCTATGTTTTCAAGAACGTGTGGTTTTACGGGCATTTAATCTCCCATCTGGTAAGAAGGGTCATTTCATTACTCTCCCAAGAGAGCAAATTCAGGTACTTCTAAATCAGAAGAATTTATACAAAAATACATTAGTATCAAATTTTCAGAAAAGTGGTCAGTTCTCCAGCGGAATGACTCTTCAATAAGTCCACGTGCTTTTTGTGTGTGGAAATCCAAGGAGATCTATCATGTGCTGCAATTATGTAAGCAAGACAAACAAAGAGAGATATACTTATCTCAAATATATATATCAAAATTCTTCAGGAGAGTTTTGTTTTGTTGTGGTTAGGGACCACACACTGATGTTCTCAGGTCTTACTCCTGACTCTGTGCTCAGTGACCGTGACTGCAAGCTCAGGGTGAGCATATGAGGTAGGGAATTGTGCCCTGACCTGCTTTGTGTAAGGCAAGCAACTTGTCCACTGTACTATCTCTCCAGCCCCTTTGAGATTGTTTATGATCATGATAGCAAATAACATTAAGAAAATCCATGTACAAATATAGATTGGGAAAGGAATTGGTGACTTCTAGAGCAAAGTAATCTTCAGAAAAAAAAAAAAACATAAAAAAGGCTTTGTGGCATCTCATATGACAAAGATATAGAAATAGTGGCTGGAGAGATAGTATAGCAGTTAAAACATTTGCCTTGCACAGGGCCAACCTGGCTTAGATAACTGGCAGGATATATGTGGATCCCCCAAACCCATCGGAAGTGATTCCTTAGAAGAGAGCCAGAAGCAAACCCAGAAAATGTTGTCTGTGGCTGAAAATCAAAGATACTGCAATTAAAACAATATTATCCTGGCATAAAAACAGACATAAACATATAAGAAACAATAGCTAAACTAGAAATGAATTCATACGTATATATGGTCAACTGACCTTCAATAAAATTATCAGAAATATACAATGCGTAAATTTTATCATTTTCAATGAATAATCTGGGAACAAGAGGTAGCTACAATAATCACCATAGCACTGTCATCCCCTTGCTTATGGATTTGCTTGAGCAGGCACCAGTAACGTCTCCATTGTGAGACTTGTTGTCACTGTTTTTGGCATACTGAGTACGCCACTGGGTAGCATGCCAGGCTCTGCCATGCGGGCAGGATACTCTCGGTTGCTTGTCAGGCTCTCCAAGAGGAACGGAGGAATCAAATCCAGGTAGGCCACATGCAAGGCAAATGCCCTATTGGCTCAGGAAAGCTATAATAATAATAAAAGTAATAATTATAATAATAACAATAAATAATAATAAGACTATATAACACACAACTAATACAATTAAATATAATAATATATTAAGCTTTTAAATTTAAGATAAAAAATGTAAATCCCCTTTAAAAAGCATAGGAAAAAACATGAACATGGAAAAGATTTATTTGAAATGCTTAAGCAATAAGAGCAAAATTATCTGTGAGATATTCTAACAAACTTAAAAGCTTCATGACAATGGAAATAGGCAATATAAGGGAAGAGTGTGGAGCAGAATAAAAATACAAGTAAAGAACTTGCCTTTAATGTGTTTGACTTGTGGTTTGTTCCCCTTGTCACTGAGTGTAGCCCAAATTTATAAAGAAAGAGAGAGGAAGGAAGGAAGGAAGGAAGGAAGGAAGGAAGGAAGGAAGGAAGGAAGGAAGGAAGGAAGGAAGGAAGGAAGGAAGGAAGGAAGGAAGGAAGGAAGGAAGGAAGGAAAGAAGGAAGGAAGGGAGGGAGGGAGGGAGGGAGGGAGGGAGGGAGGGAGGGAGGGAGGGAAGGATGGGGGAGGGAGGGGGGAGGGAAAAGAAGAGAAGAACATAGAAAATAAAAACTGGGAGTATAAATAATGAAACTGCTTGAAAATAGTTCACTATTCATAATTGTAACATTGGTGACTTATGTATTTTCAATTCAATTGTGAATTAGAAAGGATCCAATTAAAAAATACTTTGAAGATTGAACATACATTTCTCCAAAGAAGACATGCACATGACTGTCAGGTGTATTAAAATGTTTGGAATTGTAAAAAACTAAAGCTCGCCGAGGGGCGAGTGCACCAGCGGGCTCTCGGGGCGGCTCTGTCTCACAGCTCACGTTCGGTGCCCTGGAACTGCAGTGTGTGGACTGGATCTGGACGGCCGGTGGTCAAGGACAGGAGAAGGAAGAACGAGGACCAAGCTGGTTGCTGATTAGTTACCATTTATTCAATCTTCCATCTTTCTCATCTCCCAAACTCCCAGATCCGGCCTCTCTCTGAATCAACTGCTGCTTCTTTTTGGCTTTTCTCCTCTCTCCTCCTACTTGTCTCTCCCACCTTGCCCTCTAGGCTACACCCAGCCAGGTAGCAAAATCAACATAAGAAAGCCCTTCCTGAGGGCAGGGCATTCCAAAGCCCTTCCTGACTCTTAAGGTTTTTTCTTTTCCTTAGTCCAGACACTTATTAACATCTTAATACTAGTTATTTTTGTATGGACATAGCAAGAGATACATTGAGGTTTGCAAGGCAGCTCTCCTGGCAACATCTTGCCACAGGCTCAGACTACAGCACTCAGGCCACATTAATCATTCCTCACCCTAGCAGGGTCCAAATCTAGTTATCACTGTTTGGATCATGACAGCATTTGTCCATGATCAAGCTCTTAACTTTATAGTTAAGCATTAGGCACTTTGGCCAGGCCCATCTCCATGCCAGGGTAGCACACAACTCACAGCTTGCCCTGGGTCCTTCTTGTCCCACGTAGGGACACTGCTTTGGGGATGCTAGGAAGTAAGGGCAGCTGAGGCTTAGGTCAAGAGAACAGATGCCCAAGAAGAAAATATCATGTAGAGTCAAATGATTCCCAGATTACAAAAGCATAGCATTTGCTAAGTCTTCCTGTGTCCATACAAAAAGGACTTGCTCTGAATAAACTATGCAAAGGACTCAAGGAGAAGAGAAAAGCATTATTTACAAGTCAACAGAACACTAAGAAAGAAGCTACAAATAAACAAAGAGGAATAGGAGCACTGTAATGGGAGTAACCCAATAAACCTAAACTACCTGAGGCTATGTTATCCTACATAAAAAACTACCTGAAGCTATGTAATCCTACATGGTCACTAATTATGCATAATATGCAGAGAAGTCAAAATGACCTTACATCTGTGAATGACTCATATTTTTCCTTAAAAGAAGATAACAAATTTAAGAATGCACAGAATTTGACACCTTTGTGGAAACTTACTGATAATATAAAATTGTGTAGCCACTATAGGAAACTATAGGAAACTATATGGACTTTACAAATATATATTAGGGGTTTTAGCAGAGTATTAAATCTCAACAGTTCCAAAACACATGAAATGACAAAAAAAAAATCAATGGCAGCTTCCAAGACTAAGTCATCATGCTTTGAGAGTGATTATTATGATTCTATTATCCAAAACTAATATAAACTCAGATAGAATTTGAAAGATAAAAAAAAATCAAAGTCCTATGATAAGGAATAATTCAGCACTTGTATAACTTGTCATCCCTTTGCTCATTGATTTGCTTGAGCAGGCCAAGTAACATCTACATAGTCCCTGTCGAATGCTAGTGTAGTCCAATGGGGTCAGCTCTCTCCAGGAACATGAAGCCTTAAATTGTTCATTCAGGGTCTTGACGAAGAAGTCTGACTCCTAGGTGGGCAGCCAAACGGTCTTTTGACGTCCCATAGAATCCAGTCGTAGCAGCTCTTGTCCAGCAGTCATCTCCAAATCACATTATGTGTCCATCTGATTTTTGATGCCTTGGCAAATGAGATAATGTCCCTAACCCTTGATTGCCAACGGAGGTTGGAATCCCAGACTCCTTCTATCATTTGAGTGAAACATGATATTCCAATCATAGCTCTTTGGATTCGTCTTAGGGAGACCCGAATAGCGTTCTCATCCTGTTTGCATAGGTCCCAGGTCTCTGAGGCGTATATTAGTGCAGGAAGAACAGTGGAGTAGAAAAGACATGCCTGGAGCCACAGGTTCTTCGTCCTCTTAATCATTTCTTCGATGATCTTGAAGGCGCCCCACGCTGCTTTTTTCCTTCTGTGCAGCTCATGTGCCAGTTCATTTGTCATGTTGAGTTCTTGACAGAGGTCCACTTTAACTGCTGCATCCAGAGATGTTTGTTCCATTGAGAACAAATGGAACATCAGGAACTAGTCCATTTCTCATGAACATTGTCTTTGTGAGATTCAGCTGTAGTCCAATCTTTCCACACTCATGGTCGAAGTTGGCCAGCATTCGTGTCACTTGACTGATTTTTTGTGTTAGGAGAATGATGTCATTAGTGAAGTGGAGGTGGTGTAGCTTCCAACCATCTATTTCACTCCCATTTCTTCCCATTCCAGTTATTGCATGATGTTCTCGAGGGTGGCACTGAAGAGTTTCAGTGAAATGGTGTCGCCCTGCTGAAACCCTCTCTTTACATTGATGATCACGTCCTTGTTGAATGGTGAGATCCTGGTGGTGAATTGATAATACAGCTCATGGAGGATCCTGATGTACTGAGTTTGAACACCCTGTTTGGCTAGGGCTTCGATGACCAATTCGGTCACGACTGAATCAAAGGCTTTCTTTAACTCAATGAACATTACACAGAATGACATCTTGAACTCTGGCAAAACCTCAATGAGTTTTCTCGAGATATGTTTGAACGTGCTGAATCCTTCTCGGAACCTGGCTTGCTCACATGGTTGTCCTTTGTCCAGTGTTCTGCCAATCCCATTCAGGATGACTCTAGAGAATATTTTATGGATTACAGACAACAGGCAGATGGGGCGATAGTTGCTGATGATGTGGATTTCTCTTTTCTTGTATAACAGGACGGTCCTGCTGGTTTTCCATTGGGACATAACCTTGCATTCAGAAGGTAGCATGTGAAGAGCTGAGTCAGTGTGTTGATGAGTCCCGGAGGCAGATTCTTCAGGTGGTCGGCTCTGACATTGTTTGGACCAGATGTTGTACGCCAACGAAAGTGCATGTCAGATTTTGGAAGGCAGAACACTGGGAATGACATATCTATCCTGCGTAATTTGGTATGTGGGCAAGTGGACATGGCTGTCAAAGAGATCCAAGTATAAGTTGTGGATAACCTTTTCTATTACCCTTCTGAAAGATGTGATAGATCCTTCAGGATGTCGGAGGGCAGTCACCTTGTTCTTTCTTATTCTTGTATTTGGCGAAGGACAGGTGAGCGTTGCAAATACTTTTCCTGGCTTCTGCCACATCAGCCAACACTGCTGCTCTTCTCTTTGAGGTTTCCCTTTATAGCTTTTCTGCACAGCTTTGCAAGCTTGGATGTTAGCTTGTGATTGCCTGAGGCTCGCACCAAACCACATTGGTGAATGAGCTCAAGAGTTCCTGAAAACAGGCATCTTTTTGTGGCTTCCCGTCTTTCAGTGTTCCTCACACAGTTGTGGAGGTACTGAAAAAGTCATTCTTATTCCTAATAGATGTTGTCAATTTTTAGATAAGTGAGGAGTAGGAAGGGGGCCACCTCCCTACATGCCACCTGCAAGGCAAAGCCTGGCAAGCTACCCATGCTGTACTCGAGATGCTAAAAACAGTAACAAAAATGGGCCTCATTACCCTGACACTGGTAGAGTCCCCAATACGGCAGCGTTGAGATGGATGAGCAATAAGAGGCAGCTACAATCTCAGGGCCGAACTAGGCTGCCAAAACAAAGAAGAAATAATACATACATATAAATTTTAATATGCATATAATATACTTTTATATATTATATATCTGTGTATATATTTATCATTGTATCACTATATCCCTGTCATCCCGTTGTTCATCCATTTACTTAAGCGGGCGCCAGTAACATCACCATTCATCCCAGCCCTGAGATTTTAGCAGCCTCTTCTTACTCCTCTTTCCCAATGATTGGAGGCTCTTTCAGGATCAGGGGAATGAGATGTTTTTGTTACTGTTTCTGGCTTATCGATTAATGTATGTATATGTGTGTAAATATAATGCATATATACATATATATGCATGGCAGAGCTTGGCAAGTTCCCCATGGCATATTTGATTGGCCAAAATTCATATATATATATATATATATATATACATATACATGAACACCCACATATATATACATATATATGTGTATATATATGAATCATAAGCCAGAGTACAGTGCAGCAGCAAGACCCTTGGCTTGCATATGGTAGATCTCATGTTGGATCTCTGGCACTATATATGGTCTTCTGAACTCACCAGGAGTGATCCTTTTATGCAGAGTTAAGAGTACACTCTGAGCATAGCCAGGTGTCACCCCAAAACTAACCAACCAAACAACTTAATATTAATCAGCAATTCCACAACTTGGCTGGCATACAAGCTAATTGAAAGCAATTTTGAGAAAAGATATCTGAAGATATCGTGTTCCATGTTCACTGTTTTAATTACACTTTTTTCTTATTTGATTTGGGGACACACCCACAAGTATTTAGAACTTACTCCTATTTATTTATAAAAAAAGTCATTTAGTATTAAGATATACTAATACCTGTTTGTATAAGTTTAGAATCTTTCTCTCCACAGATATGAATAGTCAATCTGACATATATCAAAAAAATTATATATTGAATTCCACTCTATAGATACACTGTACGTAGCTGTAGTTATTGTATGCTTGAATTTCTTGGTGTTATCTAGGTGATACTCTGCCAACTAATCTGGCTGGTGGTTTTATTTTTTTTTTGGCTTTACATCTGTTTATTGTTACGATAATGTTCAACAACACCTTATATGTGCCCCCATCCTTTACGATTTATATATAATTAACAATGAACACTGAGAAAAAGAGATAAACGGTCCCTGACTATCAATGGCTGGTGGTTTTAATGCCTGGACTAGAGTACACAGTGCTTCTTGAGTCCTGGGAAACTGAGGAGCACCAAGGCCATCTTGGCCATCCTTAGGCACTTCAGGGCTATACCTGGCATGTTCAGAACCTATAGAGCTACTACTAAGGAGATCCCATGGCTCAGGTTTAATACTGTGTATGGCACATATTTAGTTATATGGCACTATTTTCTGGCCCCAGACAATTAGGTTTTGAAAAATAAGATTACATTGCCACTGTTGAACTTTAAACTTTCAGTTAAATGATTTAAATGAAATAAAAGTTGAATAAATGTAACAAAGTATAGTTTATAAAAGAGAAAATATTTACAGACAAGATGAAATTAAAAAACAAGGGGCTTGGGGGCTGGAGCAGGTAGGGTATTTGCCTTGCATATTGCTGACCCAGGTTCAATTTCCAGCATCCCATATGGTGCCCCGAGCACCATCAGGAGTGATTCCTGAGTACAGAGCCAGGAGTAACCCCTGTGCATCATGGGGTGTGACCCAAAAAAAAAAAAATTAATTAATTAATTAAAAACCAATATCCAACATAACCTTATGCAACAGTGACATAATTATATGAGCAGTATTTGAAAATTGATATTAAACTTCTTTGTACCAAGTTTTACAATTAAGTTTAAATATGTACATATATGTTTATTTATATATTGCTTTTGAACTTAGTTAAGTACTACAAATATGTGTCAGTAAGTCTCAGAAATATAACTGAAAATCCATATAGAACACTTATAAATATACCTCAATGTTTTACTTCAGAAAAATCTATGATACCTGAAACTTTTCCCGCTCACTAAGTATGTTTCTAATACCTTCCACGTCAATGTTGTGCAGTAAAAGCAGTTATTCAACTGAAGCAAATCCACAGCTATGTTAATTTCTGAGAGGAAAAAAAAAATGAAACTCTGCTGAAGAAGATAACCCCTTTCCTACTTTTCCTTTTTCAGATAAAGGAAATCTACCTTTTATTTGTGAAAGCCTGTATCAGAGGAAGCATTATAAACACACATTGTATACTTCGTATTAAATCACAGACTTTCCAGAAGACAAAGCTTTTTTCACTGCTTGCATTAACATTTCTACTGTTAGCATTTGAATATTTTTGCTGATGGGTCAGCAAAAATATGTGAGTTATAGTGGGATATCAAAGGAACAAAAGGGGACAGGACAGAATAAGAAATTCTAAAGAGCTGTCAAAATATACTGGTACCTATCAACGGGGATGGGGGGGTCAAACATTTTAGTATAGATATTAAAATTTTTCTTTTCACATGACTCAATATATTTTCAAGGTGACTTATGATTTATTCTCACATATCCTTATGGTTCCAGTAAGTGTGCATGTTATTTGTTAGCAATAATATAATGGCAGAAATTACCCTTATATTTTCTGCTTTCCTCTAATATAGAACTTCTTCAAATTTCTAAAATAAAAGCTCATTCTTTTGATCTTGTACTATTTATATGTGCATATCAGAGAGCAAGCAAACAGGATACTATTATTATGCTTTAATAACAGAGTTTTGTTTGAAGTTTCTGATTTTGTAGAAATGTTTTGTGTATTATGGCAGTTAAGAAATGACACAAAAATCCATTTAAAGTCTTTGTGGTGGTACATACCTCAAAAAAGATTATGAGGAATATTACATATGTACAAATTTCAGTAAATAAATCGATCTTTCAAGTTCACTACATCATTAATTGCTAATTTAATATTATGACTTCTGTGTTATAGCATGCTAAAAGAATATAACTCTTTATTATGGAAATTGAGCACAGTTTATGGCATGAAAAAAGATGAAAATTGTGGAATGCACTTAGTCTTCATTACAATTAAGAAGGAAGAGATAGAGAGAGACCAAGACAAAGCCAGAGAGAGAGAAGCAGAGTGATGAGATAGAGAAATTTGACAAAAGACTTTTGCAAGTAGTCTAAACTTTAAAAAAGATGTGGTGTGATGTGGTATTGGGGGGGGTAGAAGTTGGGGGTCATGGTGTTAATGAAGGATGGAATGATTGAAGAAAAAAATTTTCCTTCATAATGAAAGATATGTATGAAAGACATTACCCAGATTGTTTTCTTAATGCCTAAGTCCTCCATATTTATTTTAAAACTCTCTAAATTATTTCTCTGATGAAAAATGATAGCTCACTGTATGTCTAGATATTCCAAACATTCCTTAGCTAGAAAACATGTTCACATGTCTAGAAGACATGTTCAGTCTTCATAAAAGATAGCTACATTTACTCTGAAAATTTCTCAATCATGCATGATTGCTAAAAATCAGAAACTGATGCTTTTTCTCTTTCACAATCACCAAATAGCATTGCTGCATACCCCTTTATTATCAGTAGAAAGCATTAATTCTTTATAACTTTAATGTCATAGAAAAAATAGCACAAATAATGCATGCTATGATCAAAGTAAACTTTATTTCAATGCACGTACTACCAAAACCTGTTAGCAAATATTAAGAGCAAATGTAAATTAACTTTCATAACTCTATAAGTATTGTAGATTACTTCTCTTGCCAGCAATTTTCATAACAAGGAAAATAAATTTACAAGTGAGTAACTAGAAAAATGTAATAAGAAACTCTTCCGGTTACACATGACCAAGTTAGGATTTGAACCCTATAAATCTGAGTCTAGAATACAGTTCCTATTATCTAGAATATTGAAAGTTTAAAAATTAATAAAACATAATTCTGTAGATGTCAAAACTTAAAGGGATCCTATTAGTTACTCTTCCAGACATTTTCTAATATCCTGTCAATTATTTTCTCAATCATGCCTGAGAATGTGTTAAATCTGGAAACACATGTATGACCTTATAAATATTATAAAAAACATATTTTAAAAAAGGAAGTTGGTTAATTATTTTATATAACTGAGTCAAATGTGTACATTTTAAGGTTAAATTGCATAAAATGTAATTTCATAATTATTCTAAGACATAATCCAGTTTAATGTAGCATTTGTTTAAGTTAGATTATTTTCCTTTTAACTCTTTAATTTATATTGAAGGGTTTCTTTTTTCATAATCTATATAAAACTGCTTTAAATTTGATGTCACAGTTTAATTATACATTTTGAAATGTGGAATAACTACCAGGGTGGACTTCAGAGATACACAAATTATGCAGTTAGACTAGTGGTTAGAATGGTTTCACTCTTGTTCTATCATTCTACTGTTGCTGACTTAAATTTTTTAGTAAGGGGCTGGGGAAATAAAATAAAATTTATACAAAATTGTTAACAAAATTTACATTTTTATTTTACAGTGGGGCTTGTAATTTAAGCAGCCAATTCTTACTATAGTAATATTTGGCATAATTATTGATGTGTAATTTAGTCACTAAAATTTGGACTCAAATTTGTCATTTCCGATACATTCACTTCTATCTTTATCATTACTTTACATTAACTACTTTCTGGATTCACTGGCTTGAAATCTATCATATTTTAGAAAGAAGGTGTTTATCATATTCCAGAATCCTCAGAAATCACCATGCATCCTTGGATGAAATTGTCAACTCTTTAAACAGATGGAACTGCTAATTTGAAAGCAAGGAACATACGGTATCTCTCACTGTCCCTCATTATAAGAGACATACCTCAATTTAGACCCAAGTGTAACTCCATCCCACACAGACCCGATGTTATCTGACATTTATTATGGTAAACTATTTACATCAGAAATGCTACATTATGAAAATAAGACTAGGGACTATCTTATTTATGCTTAGACATTAATCATACAACTTTAAACCTCCTACATTATACTTTCCATGTGTTCTTCATTCTGTTTTTTTACCCCATATTTTTTCTGCCCTTTAGTCTTGGACATCTGAGAAATTCAAAGTAATATATGAAATCTGTGTTTATGATAACATTTTGCCAAGTATACATGATAACCTATAACTAAATTTCTATCAAACACTGTGTAAAGAAGTTTTATTGAACTCTTAAAACTGTGTTAATTTTTAATAGTTTATTGTGAACATATTTGAAAAACAATTTATTTTAAGCAAAGCGGTTGTTTGTAAGTCCTGAGTCACTGATAACTATGTATGCACAGACCTATGTATATGTCTGTCTGTCTTTTCTTCTGTGCATCCATTCACTCATCATCAATTGATTTAATGTATGAAACTTGATTTTTGTTTCTGTTTTTTGGAGAAAATCTTTGAAGAGCATTCAAGAGAGTTGTAAAATGATATATTGCTTCCTCTATATACTTTCAGAAGCACTTCATTATTACTAACGACTAATATAAAAATTAGACTAGCAATTGCTAAGAAAAATAAAGAGAATATGGTCATCCTTATAAGATTTTTAGTTTTGATGACATAATGCGATAGAAATTTTAATGTAATTTATTTCAAGTCCTCCAATACATGACTTGAAACAGTTGGCTCTACAAATCTTAAATGTGTCTATATAGATTTTAGAGTTTGTGAATTCTTTTTTTTTATAGTTTCACAAATTTATTTTTAATCTTTCTTTTTTCTTTTTTTTAGATTTATTTATTTTTTAATTAGTGAATCACCATGAGGGTACAGTTACAGATTTACACATTTTCCTGCTTGTGTTTCCCTCATACAATGTTTGAAAACCCATCAAGTTTGTGAATTCTTAGAAGAAAATATAATCAAATTACAAATGTGTCTTTTCAAAAACTAAATTATATGTGGGGGAGCTAATGTCTTAAATATGTTGACCATTTAAATACATAAAAGTGTATAGCTGTATACTTAAATCTAAGCTTTATAGTTTTCAGTATATATAAATATACATATTCTACACATAGCTTACTAAATTTACTTTTAAATACTTTTTTTACAATTGTATAATTTTATTTAGATATTTTAATTTCCCAAAGTTCTTTGATACTGTTTAATGATAAACGTGATGTATATATATATTTTTTTTATTTTTCAACATGTTTTCCTCACTCATTTTCTTTTATAAATCTCACAAAAATTATCTTATAAATATGATGTAAGTAAATTCCATAAAGCATGATCATACAAATATGATATAAGTGAAGACTTCACTTCTTTTTTATTTTTGAAGTAAACAGATTTTAATTTAGAGGTTTCTGAGGGAAGGAGGAAGGGATAAGTGGGAGAGAGAGTAGTAAGAATAACGCGCTCAAGAGAGAATGCAGGCTTCTCCAAGGGTGAAGAGAGCTCTACACACATCCTAGCACTGGACACGAAAGCATGAAAGTACACATCTCAAGTGGGGAGATGCGGGCGACACATGTGCTCGGGCACCACATGTACTCGGCCACGTGAGCACAAGCAGCACATGGGCTCAGACGGCATATGCGCCCAGGACTTCACTTCTTAAGTCAGAGATTCTACATCTCTAGGAGTCTGAAATTTAGGACAAATGTCAAAACAATGATAAAAGAAAGATTTTTTTAAAAAGAACTTTTGTTGATATTATACTTTATCTTTACACCATATTCCGATCATATAGAAATTAGTATTAAATGTAATGTTAACATTTCTTTTTTTTCTTTTTTTTTGGGGGGAGGTGCTTTTTGGGTCACACACGAATGCTTAGGTTTACTCCTGGGTCTACACTATCATCTACACTGTCATCCCGTTGCTCATCGATTTGTTCAAGCAGGCACCAGTAACATCTCTCATTGAGAAACTTATTGTTACTGTTTTTGGCATATCCAATACGCATGGGTAGCTTGCCAGGCTCTGCCATGCGGGGTCCATACTCTCAGTAGCTTGCCAGGCTCTCCAAGAGGGGCGGAGGAATCGAACATGGGTTGGTCGCTTGAAAGGCAAAAGCCCAACCGCTATGCTATCACTCCAGCCCACTCCTAGGTCAATATTCAGGAAATACTCAAGGGGCCATATGGAATGATGGTGATCGAATCTGGGTTCACCACATGTAAGACAATTGCCCTCCCCATAGTACTATCACTCCAGCACAAAGTTTATGATTTTTAGTGATGTCATTTGTTCATGGTGGAGATGCAATGTTTGTGGCGTACGGTGAAGATGTAATATATATTTTTATTATAAAAACTTTCATCCTAAATTATTCTACCTGTACTTAATCACCCAGGTATATAACTCAAAAGGACAGTGTGCATACTTTGCCTGGGTGTTGTCCAGTTCAATACCCAACCTTGAATCATGGCCCCTTAGCACCAAACTGACAGAGAGACTTGGTAAGTACTGAGCAGCATTGCTGTGTTGACACAGTATATATATATATATATATATATATATATATATATATATATATATATATATATATATATATATATATATGTGTGTGTGTGTGTGTGTGTGTGTGTGTATTAGATAGATATAAATAATATATATTTTAAACCTTGTTCTGAATCTTATGAAATAATTTGATTTTATTTTTAGATTATCATGACAATGACAGTGACAGTGGCATGGTTTACTAATTTATATCTTCCTTTTTTTCATGAAATATGTGACTGGGGATATTAGAAAAATGGGACCCCACCTAAACAACCTGACCATGAAAGTGTTGAAATGTTTTTCAGGACTTTTGTTTCTGTCTGCCAGAACAGTTGGGATCTTTTGTTTCACCATTGTTGCTAAAGATTTGTGGGTGCTACAATATGAGCTCAAGATGCCCAATATCTAAGTCTGACCCAATTCATAACTTTTCCTCAAGATGTACTGTTTACAATCTATTCCTAAGGGAAGAGGCATTGTGAGATTAATAGATTATTAAGGGGCGGTGTTGTCTGCATGGTTTTGCGGATGTCTGAGTGGCTTCCTTAGTCTATGGGTTCCAGAAGGGGTCCAAGATGGGGCAGAAGCCACAGAGCAGGATGAGGGATGGAGCCCTTGACAAAAGTACCTGAATAATGAAAGAGTGAAGGTGTTTAAATGATAGCAGGAAAGTCTTCAATGCTTGTACTCGCCATTCCTGAACACACATTCTAGGTATCTCTCTTTCTCTCTCTCTCTCTCACTCTCTCTCTCTTCCTCTCTCTCTCTCTCTCACACACATACACAAACACACACAAACACACACATGCACATACACACCACACACCCTTGTTCGCACATACATAAAGACATCATTTTGGACTTACTTCAGTAACTGTGAGAAATTCACAACTTCTTATAAGTGAAATAACCTTGTATTATTTATGTCATCCAGTGTCACTATTTTATACAGAAAATTCAAAATACACACCTCTTGTTTTTTAAACTATATTTTAAGGTTATTTTGTAGATATTGACTTAGAGATTTTGTGTTCATTATTGATTGCATCAGTAATTATCCAAAATATACATATTTGGAGAATTTTGCAAGACAGAATATTTTATTGCAGTCTTCCTTCAGAGAGTATCTTACCAAGTTGCAGACTGTATAGAAAGTTATAACATTCGTTTTTATATCTCTAGGTCTGGTGTGTGTGTTTATGTGATTATCAACTTACAACATATTTATTTTTACTCTAAGTCATTTTACATAAGAAAGTTCTAAGTTGATTTGAAGCCTTTGTTGACCCTTATATGTGAGTTTACTTACCTAATAGGTGTAAGACATAATGAGATAATTTATATCATTAATAGATAAGAAAACTGTTTCAATGAAATAAGTCATATATTAATTAAAAGCACTTAAATATATATACATATATGTGAAAATACATATAGTTATGCTATGCATTTAGCAAAAATATAAACACTTATGCAGGAAATTTTGTGTAATATATAAATGTGCTATTTGTTTAAATTAAGCTATGTAGCATTCTAATCAAAACTTAAAACAAATTATCAAACAGATGGTTTTAAGAAATAATGAATATTTCTGCCATAGCTACAACATCTAAAATATTATATACTTCACTGCTGAAATTGATTCTTCTTTATGAATGTATTTGTGCTTGAATTTATTCCTTGTATTGACTTTTTAAATGAGTGTATTATGTGTGTATCAAGTAGTAATTCATCGTAATTACTACTTGAGGTACCTTTATATAATCATCTTTATTTTTCTCCTTTAGTAAGTATCTTTGTTTTGTTCTGTTCCCTCTATGACAATATTTATTTAGGTTCCTTTATTTTGTAAATGCTAAATACTAAGATAACTGATGTCAGGTAGGTTGATAATTAGAGTGAATAATAATTCTGAGGAGCCAATCTGTCATTCTCCAATGCTGCGTATGAATATTGAATTTAAAGTAAAGAAAAGTCATTCCTATTATCTGGGTATAAATCCTGTGCAGATATAAGGAAAAGCAATAAATGTATATGTAGAAAATTTCTATATAATTATTAAGAAAAAAACGGCAAGAGATTTAGATAGTGAAAGGAGTATATTTTTGGCGGTTGATGGAAAAATAGAATCACTAAGTGCTACATAATAGTGAACAAGGGATATGTACTTAAAGAGGATTTAAAATGAAGAAAATATTGGAAAAGTGGTACTTGAAAGGAAGAGGTATTAAGAACGATTAGGACAACATTCTTAGCAGCACAGCTTGTAAGTGTCTTCTTGCATAATTACCTTTTTGTGTGTGTCTCAGAAAATACAAGAGTAGCACTTTATTTCTCTTTTACCGGACTTAATCACTGGGTTTTCAGAAGCTTCTTCTTGGTAATCCAATTGTCTCGTCATTTAATTTACTTCTTTTGTATTGCATTGTCTGAAATATCGGAAAGGCAGTTGCGATTTTGATGGCTTTTGCTCAAAACTCAGAAACTCTGTTAGTAATTCACGTTTCACTAACAATCATTGAACTTACTTGGAAAAGACTTGTGTAATTTTAAGGATTAACTATCAGAATTATGTATATTTAAATGTAGGTTCTTGTTTTTCAATATATGGAGCTTGCAAATATTTTTAGAAATAGTTAAACTACTAGTATTCACTGTATCACTGTATCACTGTCATCTTGTTGCTCATCAATTTGCTCAAACCAGTAATGTTCCCATTGTGAGACTTGTTACTATTTTAGGCATATCGAATATGCCATGGGTAGCTTGCCAGGCTCTGCGGTTCTGGCAAGATACTCTACATAGCTTGCCGGCTCTCCAAGAGGGCGGGGAAATCAAACTCGGGTCGGGCACATGCAAGGCAAACGCCCTACCCGCTGTGGTATTATTTTCCATAATTTTCATTCAAAAAATTGGTGATTTATATAGCATTCACAATCTCATCTTATCATTAACCTTATATGAATTGTTGTCAGTAATGTCATGTCAATGGACTGGAGTGATAGCACAGCGGGTAGGGCATTTGTCTTGCATGTGGCCGACCTGGTTTTAATTCCTCTGC
Source organism: Sorex araneus (assembly GCF_027595985.1). Classification (NCBI taxonomy): domain Eukaryota; kingdom Metazoa; phylum Chordata; class Mammalia; order Eulipotyphla; family Soricidae; genus Sorex; species Sorex araneus. Next base: position 263,910,440 of record NC_073302.1, on the reverse strand, counting down.
CCCTCAGAGATAGCCCAGCAAGCTACAGAGATTATCCCCCTACATGGCAGAGCCTGGCAAGCTACCCATGGCGTATTTGATATGCCAAAAACAGTAACAACAAATCTCACAATGGAGATGTTACTGGTGCCCTCTTGAGCAAATCGATGAACAACAGGACAACAGTGCTACGACAAACAAAAGAATGTGATGTCAATAAACCTAATACATTTTAATTCATCACATAAATTCAATACAAATAACAATTTATTCTATTTAAGCTATTATTTTTCAGTGTCAGTAAAGTTAACTTTTTGACAATATTGGATGATTTAGTTAATTAAATGTCCTATCTTGCTGCACAAAATATTTGAATCAATATACAGCCCATACTGTGGTCATAAAATATTATTATTAAAGAGACTCATAGATCCTTTGATTTCATGTCTCATTTGTGAAATTAAGAATATGTTAAATCAGAAATTTTAAATTTAGATGTACTTTCAGTTAGTAGTAGAATGTGAATTAGAGCCTAGCTCTTCTTAAAGTTCAGTATTTATTTAATAGCTTTAATTTGGTAAAATATATTTACTACTAATATATTTATGTGTTAATTGCTTAACAAGTCCTTAATAATGAACATGAAAAAGATGCATATTTATTTTTAAAAATTTAATTTGGTAGAGTTACAAAAATATCTTTATCTCATTGTATAGTATTGCCATACCTATTGTGTCCTTGATGAAATCCTGTATTCACTCTAATATTATGGATGGTTGATTTTAAAGTCAGATTTTAATGTTAAATTTCTCATGTTTGTATCTCTGAATTTAGTTTTTACTTATATGGCTATTTCAATGATTCATGAAATTAATATTTACTTTAGAATAAATGTTCATCAATAAACTTAATTCAGAGTTTTCTTTAGGTTGTTGAGTCACTGTTACATTCTACAGAGAAATACTTATGGCATAGGTGCTTAGGGAGAGACACAGACATTTCCAAAATCCATGACTCAACTTAGAATGTTTTCTGATGTTTGCTCTTTTTTAAGAAACAAAAAGCATTACTGTAAAGGTCATGGATTTGTGATAATACTAATGTCATGATTTTGATGTATAGATATTTTGTCTCACCACCTCTGAAGTGCCCATGATAAATCCTTCACCAATACCACATTTACACTTCCTGTCTACCTCACCACTCCTTCATCCACTATTTTGGTAGCCTACCTTCTCTAATCTAGGTCCAACTGCTAGTTATTATTTGCTTTTTTTCTCCATATACTACAAGTGCATGAGATCATTTGATTTTTCACTCTGACTTCTCTCACTCTGACTTATTTTACTGAATATAATACCCGTATTCATTCTACGAGTCAACCAATGGCATGCTTTTATTTTTTCTCTTACGAAAAAAATAGATTTTGCCTGATTTTAATGTGCTTTTAAAGTACAACATTCCATTGTGTACATATAACACAACTTTTTTAACCATTAATCTATAGTTAAACATTTAGGTTGTTTCTGTGCCCTGGTTATTCAATCTTACACCTCATTTTGACAGCTTTCTGCTTTGACATCATTCCAAGCTATGAGTTACTAAAAGTTACTAAAAAAGTTACTAAAAGTTCTCAGTGTCTCATGAATCACTTTATTTATTCCATGTAGTTGTAAAATTTGTGAGAAATTAAAAATATTCTTCAGAAACATCTTCAAACTGATACCCAATATATGTTTTTACTGCTTCGTCACTGGAGTGCTCCAGGCAATCATAGGAGAATTATTTGTTTGCTTTATTGATTCTTATTTCTGAGAGAAATAAAAACTTCCTATATATTTTTCACCTCATTCTTTTCATTCCACGCAATCTAGCGCAATCAGCAGGTTATTCTGGAAAAAAATAAGATGCAGAGACTAATCTCAATGATATCCAAATTGTATAGATCCTCAACTTTCATTCTCTTTTCTAATCTATGCGTACTTCTTAAACGGCAATGGCATTTGTGATGATCAGGACTCTTTTATGCAGAATTATTGTCTCTAAATATAATCTCAAAATGAAATTATCCGAGTATTCTTCCTCTAGTTTACAGTTTTATTAAACTATTTTTATATCACATAAGTCATTAAAATGTGCAAGTATCTGAGTTACTAAAAGTTACTTATAATAGCTTTTCTAATTTTTACAATAGATACCAATAGATAGATTTTAAATTAGAATATTTCCATTATGCTAGTGCATCTTCTACAGAAACCAGAACTGTAGGGAAATTTTGTCATGTTTTTATTTCCTCTATAAAGTTTTCATTTCCAAAATCTCATGGACAGCTTTAGGTAACAGGATTTCAATCTGAAGCAAGCTGAGTTGCTCATCATTCCTGTTCATTAGTTACTGAGGTCACTGTCAAGCTAGTGTGTTTTTTTTTCCTTTCTCTAATTCAAATAAAGTCTAACCATCAGTAAAGCTGTTGATTTTTCTGGTTTATTTTACCAAATTGTGTATGGGCGCAGAGAAATATCAAGCAAACCTGTTCCAGATCCTCAATGTCCAATAGTTCAGTGGACATTCAAGAATGGCATATAGCAATTTCTATAAGCTTCAGATCAATTTTAGGAACTTTGAAATTATCCTTAGATATTTTTCCAGATTTTAAAGTGCGTTGGTTAGGGATGGGAGACAGTTTGCTAATCATTTTTGCCATTTTGCACGCCCCGACTTGATAATTTCTTTTAAAAATTAAAAAAAAACCCTTAAATCCTCATTTTCTTTTTATTCTTCCTATTTTAGTTATATTTTACCACATTCTAACAACTACCTGAATATACACTGCTAAGACTGATGCTAGAATTTAAGAAAATAGGTGTGTTCTTTTTGAGGGGGGGTCGGGTTGAAGTTTGGATCACGTCCAACTATGCTTATGGATCACTCCTGGTGGGACTCAGGAAACCATATGCAGTGTTTGAAATCAAACTTCACACATGTAGGCCATGTGCGAGGCAAATGCCTTACCTGCACTGCTCTCTCTGGACCCCGGGACTATATTTTTAATTACTGCAGATGTTACTGAGATATGTAATTTCATCTTTCATGATAGAAATTCTTTTATTTTTTTACAATTAACTTTAAAAAATGTGTTTCATGTTAAGCACTGAGCACATTCTGGCATCTAGATCCTAACCTGAAATGATTGCTTATCTCATGAGATAATGGTTCATATCTATCCATGAGAGCACTATACATTTGTTCATTTCAGAATACCAATAGCATAAAAATCATCAACTAACAGTGGGAGAAAAAGATGTATTTGTGATCTTCATAGAAATTATAAGAGGTAGAAGATAGAGATATACATGGCCCTGCTAATAGTTATTATATGTGGAAATTTGTCAATGTTTAATTGATAAAGCTTGAGGCAATATTTATACATAATATACCTGAAATATATGAATATACTTGAAAAGTATAAAAACACATTTCTACAAAGATGAAAATTAAATAAAAGGCAACAATGTATGTAATACAAGTGATTCATGAATTAAACATCAATATATTTTTCATTTTCATACCTCAATGAATCTGAATTTTTACTAAGACTTTCAAAGAAATATTTTTGTTGGAACTATTCATAGTAAAATGAACTTTTTTACTAGTGCATCAGGATATAAATGAAAGTGGTGACATGTTTGCAGCTTTGTGTCACAAAGATATTTAATTTTTGTACTGTTATTAGATATCTTTGAAGACTGAAAAGTGCGATTTACTCTCTCATTTTAAATTCTAAACTGTCTAATCTCCTAAAATTGTCTGGTCCCAAAGTACATTGAAACAATATTTTCTGAAGTCTAAAAAAAAAAAATGATGCAGGTTTAGAAAATCCTGCTGCTAAGCAAGAAAGCTGCAGTTCTTTGCAAAATCTCTCAAAGACTACTGGGGGAAAGTCACACAGTATCAATGGGTGTATAGAAATCTGTACCTTATTTTCTTGGGGTAGTTTTAGATTAAGAGTTCTATCAAATAGCCCATGCTGGTTTAAATTGTAGATCATAGAGGGGGAAATACACCTTGATTTCTCTTTTGGCTTATGATTTATATAAGAGAAATCTTTTGTTTCCTACACAAGTGATTGCAGAGATCACAGTATATTTCTGAATGTCTTGCCAGATTCTTTCATTAAATTGCTTTTCTCATGTTTTGACTTTCTAAAGTATTTTAGCAGCTAGCAGTACATGTGAGAGTAAAGAAAATTTCTCCTAAATAGATTTTATGCATTAGAAAAATGTTATATGCACATATTTAACTCAAAGAACAATTTAGACACATTCGAAACCACTAAGTATTTTGCTGTGACATTTAGTTAAATAGAATAAATGAGCTACTTTTCAAAAGATAATCACCTCCCCTTTTTTTCAAATCACCTAAGAAAACTTCATAGAAATCTGATTTCCTAAAACATAAAGAAATTGCTATTTTATTTATTTATTTATTTATTTATTTACTAGAGAAATAGTTCAGCCTGTTGAGAGCTTGCCTTGCATGTGGCTGACCAATATTCATTTCCTAACAACACATAGGATCCCAAAGCCCTGATAGAAGAAATCTCTGGATGAAGGATCAGAAGTAAGCTTCTTCCATTCAAAGCAAGTGTCCTACCTGCTCTATTATCTCTCCAGTTGGGTAATCGTATTTTCATTGATTTTAACATGATTGTGATTTTAATGTGGAGTCAACTTGGAAACCACTAGTCCTGAATTTTGTTTTATTACTGATTTTGATTCCTAGAAGCTTAATGTCAGGATGGTATATAACAAAAATGAATCTTTCTCATTCCTGTGTTTTGGCTTCATCTTACAAACCTGCTTTCCTCTCTTTTTTTTTTTTTAATTTTTGGGTCACACCCGGCGATGCACAGGGGTTACTCCTGGCTCTGCACTCAGGAATTTCCCTTGGCTGTACTCAGGGGACCATATGAGATGCTGGGATTGAAATCCGGGTTGGCTGCCTTCAAGGCAATCACCCTACCCACTATGCTATCACTCCTGCCCCAGGTGCTTCTCTCTCCTAGTAAATTAATTTGAATAATGGGGGTGGGTCTTAGATGTATGTGACCATTTTAATTGTACCTAAAATCAATTAAAAATCAGAAAAATCTTAAGCAATACTGTCCTTTCTCTTTCTCTTATATAGTACTGTTAGCATGCTTTGAACTTAGATTTCTCCAAGTGAAATCTGCCACAGTCATCCAAAAGAAAATACAGAAAAAAGGGACATTCTTCACACCTCTCTTTCTGGTCTTCTAGTTAAAGATCCATATTTTTGCCAAAAGTATATACACAATGATCCTGGAAAGGTTCATTGTTCATCCACAGTTCCCAGGTTCTCTAATATTTTTGAAAAACTGAGTAATTAAGGTGTTCAGACTCTGATAAGAAAAAAAAAGTTTATTGTAAAATAAGTTAAAGAAAAAAGAACTGCCCAGCCAGGAAAGAACTTAGTATAGGACTAAATTTTGTATGTTTTATGTGTGTGTGTGTGTGTGTGTGTATATGTATGAGTAATTTTAAATTTATTTGCATTAGTTATCTAACAAGGTGCAAAAGAGAAATCCCATCAATTCTCCAGGGATATCTTGATTATTCAGGGTCTACTTGTACTGCCAAAATAAAATTACATCTTCCATTCCGACTAAGGATGGTGGGGACAGTCTATTCATTTAAGACCCCTTAGTTTGTATACTTCAAAATATGCCCACAGATTACCCCCATTATCATAAGTCATTACTGCACTGAAAATGGGTCAGTAGCACCTGGCTTATTTGGACCTAAACTACTGTAAAAATGCTCAGAATGCTGAAAATGACTAAGGTAGAAACAACCACTAGTCATTTCAGCGTAGGTAAATTTGATGGAAGAGAGAGAGGCAGAAGCAGAGGCGGCAGGTCTCTGTTCATTCACGATTCCCAGGTTCTTCAATATTTTCATTCTTGAGTAATAAAGATGCTCAGACTCCAAGTTCCAAATAGTGTGTTGGAAAATAGGAGAGAGAATAGGAGCTACCCTAGAGGAGAGGAACTTACAAGAGTAAGTTAAAAGAGTTCTGTGCTGGAGCAATAGCACAGCGGGTAGGGCGTTTGCCTTGCACGTGGCCAACCTGAGTTCGATTCCCAGCATCCCATATGGTCCCCCAGCACTGCCAGGAGTAACTCCTGAGTGCAGAGCCAGGAGTGACCCCTGAGCATCACTAGGTATGACACAAAAAGCTAAAATAACAATAAAATAAAAGAGTTTTGTGTGGGCCCATTTAAAGGCCTTTTGCATCTCTTATCAATTGACAAGTGTTACAGAGAATGCAGGGAATCTATAGGATGTTCTCACTGTTTTGAGTCTTTTTGGTCATTTGCCTCAATTACTAAGATAATTATTAATAATCTTAGTCTCCCCGTGAGCCTAAGCTCTGGGGAAGAATTTTATGATGAACAATTGTTCACAACCATGATCACGATAGCCCGTTAAACACCGATTTCTCGGGAAAGCCCAGTAACATCTCATTTCGTCCTTTCCCTGAGATCTTAGAAATCCATCTGGACTTGGCCCTCCCAACAATGTTGCACTGGGGGCTCTTCAGGGTCAGGAGAATGAGATCCAGCTTGTTGCTGGATTTTGCATATAAATACACCATGGGAAGCTTGCAAGGTCGTCCGATGTGGGCAGGAAACTCTCAGAAGACTGCCAGTTTTTCCCAAAGGGAGAAGCAGGCTAAAGATATCGAGCGGCTCCTTGCAGCCACGAGCTTCTGAGAGCTTGCTTTTAAGTCTCTGGATGTTGACCCTTGATGGGATTACACACACCTGGGTTCCTCTGCCAGTACCTTCATGCATGAGGCCTGTCCGAACGTGTAGAGAGGAGCCTCCAGCATGGCTGCAGCTAGGTTCCGGTGGTCTTCTGCCGCTGGGAGCTCTGTTTGGGGTGGGGAGGGAAGCTGGAGCCCATCCCCTCCGACAAGAGACAATTGTTAAATTCCTATTAATCAGAAAAAGCCCAGGAACATGAAGGAAGTAAAATAAATATATAATAAATAAATAAATAAATAAATAAATAATAGCAAGACTGCTCATAATAGCTGGCAAGTGTAAACTGAGGCTTTCTTTCAAATTAATGCTTCATAAAATTATGTGTCTTAAATAATATTACCCAAAATATGTGCACCTGGCTGTTTAATATATATTCATGAATAGATGGATATTAACTTAAATATTAGACAATAGAATATAAGTTTAACAGTGAATTTTATCTCACAAGTAGTAACAAAAAAGTGGATATTTTCTTAGTTCTCATCCAGGTTATGATAATAAAAGTCTAAAATCAAGTGAATTATGAATATTAATATAATTTTGCTATATAGTTCACATTTTTCATAAATGACTGCTTTGGTATTTACATTATACTACTTATTTTAGGATCTCCCAAACAATGCTCAGGGAGGCAGAAGAGAAACGATTAAAAGATTCTACTTGCAAGAAAGCATGAGTGTTTACCCACCTTACTAGGTTATTCAGGATCTGTGATGGTTAAAATAAAAAGGGAATTGGATCTTAAACATTCACCCACTAAAATGTAAAGGAGTGATTCTGATGTAGGCAACTACTCAGGGAATGACCCATGGCAATGGAATTCCTAGGATGTACTAAAATTGCCTAGCCTTAAGGCCATCAAGGCCCCCCCCTTGTAAGCACAGGAACTGAGGCCTTATTAAACTTGCACCTGGCACCAGTACCCCGCTTGTAAGCATAGGAACTGAGGCCTTATTAAAGTTGCACCTGGCACCAGTACCAGACCCAGAGAAGGCTGGACCCCACTCCCAGAGAACCTCCAGCAGGAACAAAAAGCCAGGAAAGGACTTTCAAAGAAGACCACTGGCCACTCCCAACTCTACCCCATTAGCAACCACCCTAGCAATGGACTTTTCCCTAGGTAGATGGGATACATGAGGGCAGGTTGGAGAGACCCTATAAAAGCCAAAGAAAGCTTGCTACTTTGTTGCCTGAGCACATGGGCTGCTTGAGCCCATGTGGTTGAGCACCTGTGGTGTCTGAGCACATATGTGGCCCACATCTCCCCACTTGAGATGTGTACTTTCATGCTTCCATATCTAATGCTGGGATATGTGTATTGGGGCTCCCTCCGCCTTTGGGGAATCTGTCGTTCTCTCTTGAGCACATTACTCTCTCACTTTCTCTCCTCCTTCCTCTTCCTAAAATTCTCCAAATAAATTGGTTTTATTTCACTGCTTGTCTACTCCTGATATTCTTTGCTATGAGGTGAGATAAGAGCCCAGTAAACCTGGGTCCCAGAGTGGCAGAGATGGACCTAGAGAAAGTAACTGTCTCTTTCTCCTCCTGGACTGATTTAAGACACCTGTCCGGGCCTACATCAATTCAAGTGGAGAGAAAACTGCAAACATCTTTTTAAGGTGTTTTTTTTTTTCATATCCTTCAATGCTCAGTGGTTACTTCTGGCTTTTCACTCAGAAATCACTCCTGGAAGTGCTCAGGGGAACTTCTTGGGTGCTGGAGATCTTAATCTGGTCAACTGCATACAGAGCAAACACCCAACCCACTATACTCTCTCTCTGAACCCTCTATCTTAATCTTTTCAAAAATTCCTAGTTTGTGAGTTTTAGATTCCAGGTTGAAAACTGCACTGCAGCAGTGTCCTCCCATTGTTCATCAATTTGCTCTAGCGGGCACCAATAACGTCTCCAGTGTGAGACTTGTTACTGTTTTTGGCATATTGAATATGCCCTGGGGAGCTTGCCAGGTTCAGCTATGTGGTCTGGATACTCTCAGTAGCTTGCCGGGCTCTCCAAAAGGGACAGAGGAATTGAACCTGGGTCAACTGCATGCAAGGCAAACACCCTACCTGCGGTGCTATTGCTCCAGCCTGGTTGAAAACTATGTACTAAAATTCTTGACAGGGTCAAGATCATTAGTACAGCAAGTAAGGTGTTTGCCTTGTACACTGTCTGTCAGGGATCAAGCTCCAGCTGCCCCTCTGGTTCCTGAAACACATCAGGATTGATCCCTTAGCTCAAAGCCAGGAGTACACCATCAGCACTGCTGAATTTGGCCCAAAATTCCAAAATAAAATGAAAGAAAATAAAATAGAATTCTTGACAGTGCAGACACTTGGAAATATTCATGTTGTATTTGTGGATTCTCTTTTAATTTGTACAAGAATTTAATATCTATCTTTCTAGTCCTAATGCCATTGAAAGAAAGAGGATCCCTTATTCTACTTTGAACTACAGGACAGCGTTTGACAGAAGCATCTGGTCTTCCTTTCTGATTTATGATCTCAGAGCAAAGTTTTTAATCTTTTACCATTAAAGGTATGTTTGCTATAAGTGTTTTGCTATTTAATATTTTATTTCACAGTTGTCACAATTATCAAAGTTTGTTTACTTTCACTTCATCTATTAAGACCGTACTGCTTCACATTTCTTTCGTATGAATGTGGATCACATAATTTATTAACAACAGAGTATTAATCAGTTACATAAATTTCTATCTTGCTTAAGAGGCTTATATTTTCATTATGGAAAATAGATATTTTCATAATTTTCTTAATGGGAAAGCTTATGATTTTCCTATGACATTCTTATCAATAATTTTAAGGCTATGATGAAATCAAAAGTGGTCTGTAGACTATGATTTTCTTGACTAGTTTGTGTAAAATATTTTTATAACTTTTTAGATAGTCAAATGAATTTACCACTGAAGTCATAGATTGTGCATCTGAAGTACCTTAAATGTATTTGAGTGATGTTACATTTTATTAGCTTACTGAGCAGCAAATCAGAGCACAAGAAAAAAACTTGTTTTTTTCTCTTTCTTAATGTATCTGCTTAAGGATAGAGAGTTCATTAGGATTTTACTATATTTGTCTAAGTTTTGATATTTTACATCTTTTTTCATGTGTTCAAAGTAATTTGCAAATTTTTATAGCCATGAGTTATTTATAAGTTCAGTATTTAACTCCCCAGTGACTGGAATTATTCTGGTTATATTTTGATTATTTTACTAGTTTATTTTACTATTTAGAGAACAAATTTTATTTGATCTTGGTCCTCATAAAATATGTTGAGGCTTTATATCTTTATTATTTATCTGCAAATAGGAGCATATAGCTACAAATGTATAGCTTTTTGAAGAATAATTTTCACTTGTTATAATCAATTCTGCAGAACAAGTGATGATTTGATTCATTATCAGGAGATATTCAGGACTACTTGCAGTCTTTTCAATAGTTACTGACACAGAAACATCAAAAAGTGAGTACTGAAACCTAATTTATAGAAATTAGTGAAGCACTACTATTGGAATAGCCTGAACACAGGGTTACGAGGGAACGCATTTCAATGACAGCACAGCAGAACCCGACCAGAACCTCTTGGCACCAGTATATCTATACCCATTGTTGCTCTGGGGACTCCACCTGGACCAAAGGCCAAAAACATGAAGCTATGGATGCCAATCAGGATTGGTATTTTCTGGGCCCTCCTGGTGGTGCTTGGAGCCTTCAGGGCTGCACCTAGCAGATTATGGATAAGCATACATTGTAGCACTGTGGTGCCGTTGTTCATCAGTTTGCTTGAGTGGGTGCCAGTAATGTCTCCATTGTGAGATTTGTTACTGTTTTTGGCGTATCGAATATGCCAAGGGTAGCTTGTCAGGTTCTGTTGTGTGGGCAGGATACTCTCGGGATAAACATACACATATCAGAATATTGCATTCACAAAAATAAAAATGTTGACTATGATGATGCACAGTTTCTCTTGTAAATCATTTTCTTAGATACAATCTCTGTGTCAGAACATCTCTATTTCATGTCTCATTTCGTTCTCAAAAATGTCTTCAAAGGGGCTGGAGCGATAGCACAGCGGGTAGGGCATTTGCCTTACACGCAGCTGATCTGGGTTTGATTCCCAGTATCCCATATGGACCCCCAGCACTGCCAGGATTAATTCCTCAGTGCAGAGCCAGGAGTAATCCCTGTGCATGGCTGAGTTTGACCCAAAAAGAAAACAAAAAGATGTCTCCAATGACCAAAGAAGATAACTTGAAGGGGTAGAATATATGCCGTGCCTAGAAGAATCCTGCGTTCTAGCCCCTGCACCTCAAGTTCCCTATGCACTTGAAGACCACTAGAAGCCACACCCAAAAACAAAGTCTGGAGTGAGCAGTGAACATAGACTTGAGCACAAAAGCATAAGCTAAAAAGAACCCAAAGTGCAAATTCTATTCAGTGACCATTTAAAAACTAAACCTGCATCTGAAACACTTTGCCCATGATAACAAATAATAACTATTAGATATTAGACCTAAGATTTGAAAATAATGACAGTCTGGCTTGAAATTTTAATGTTAAATTTCCCACTTCAGTTCAGCAATGTTAAAATGTGGCTTGTGATAGTATATAACTTTATGCTTGTCACTATGATATGTCTTAAACATTTTGTATAGGTGACACCATAGGTACAAATTCATGATATAGTATGAAATTTGTAGTGTATAACCCTGTGATACAGTAGCCCCTAGCTATTTTCTTGAAGAATAAAGTTGACATAAAATCACATATTTTATTAAGAAGTCAGCGTAAAGAGTGGGGAAAGAGTCTATTAGACTTACCACAAGATTTTTTGACATTATAAAGCATTATAGAATTCAGCAAATTGTGCAAAGATTTATTTGTCAGAATATTTACTTACTTCTTTAGGCAAATTTGCATCTATGCCCTTTTCATATTGTTTCTAGAGCTTTTACTGCATGTTTTCCTTTATTACTCCTCCTGAGATTTTTTCTCTGCATAAACAAAAAGAAACTCAATGTTCCTTAATGAAATTAATAGCTAAATTTATACTTTTAATTTATTTAGTTTTGGGGACAAACCACTTGATGCTCATGGCTTACTCCTGACTTTGCACTTAGAGATAATCATGTAAGGTGCTAGGAATAAAACATGCACTGGTCACATAAAAGGCAAGAGCCTTACTCAGTCTACTATCTTTCTAACCCCTGCCTTCAGACATTTGCCCAAAATATTTACTTATTAACTACAGAGTTGTGGAAAACAAACTTCACAGAGCACTATTGCCAAATCAAAGATTCTCATTTTTTTTCTTGTCTTTTATCCCATCCATTTTCCCTTGTTCTTTTCTCAACCATACAAATCTGAATTCCACCATGTAAGTTACTTGTAAAAGATTTTATAAGCAGTAGATAAGTGATAAGGTTGTTTTTCAGAGAATTGTGCTAAAGTCTGTTAATTGTAGGAGTAAGGGTTGGATTTCTCAATCCATTTGTGGACTCATTCAGGGAATGAAAAAATTGACAAGTCATTAGGAAAATATTGTAGACTTGTAGCTAGACATACTGAGTTGAAATTTTTATCTCTAAAAAATTATACTTGTCTTACTGAGTCCTTTAACATTTATATTTTATACAATTTAATTTAGAAAAAAACAGATTTATTATAATAAAATGTTGATAATTTGTTAATAGACTGAATTCATATATTCTCCAGAAATTGAAGATAAAACTTGATTCCAAATATGATACCATGTAGAGGTAGCATCTATAGGAAGTGACTAGGTGAGAGTCTTGAAAAGCCTATTTAAGAGGCCTATAGAGCTCTATTTTGCCTTTCACTGAGAAACAAGTCTTTAGCTCTCACTAGACACTGACTACCTAGTTAGAATGATCTTGAACTTTAGAGCCCTCAGAAATATAAAAACAAATGTTTGTTGTTTTCATAATAAACAGTCCTGCTAATGGTTATCAGCTAGAGAAAACCCAAATAGCCTAAAACAGAAATCAATACCAGAAATGTAACAATTTAACAAACAATTAAATAAAAATGTGGAAGTAGCTTTGGGATTTGGTAAAGAATATATGCTGGGAGAATTTGGCTGTAGATACTTTAGGAAAATTCTATATTGCCATGGAGGGACCCTTAAAATAATTCTTGTGACAGTTCACAAGTTAATGAGGAAAACTACAGAGTATCTTTAATCTTTCAAAGAGTCTCAAGTAACCCCAAACATAATGTGGGAAGGGATGGTTTAGTTATAGATATGGTACATTTGTTGAATGTTCCATGAAGCAAGGGTGATTCTTATTATAAAATGTTACTTGAACTGAATTTGTATTCATGGTTAAAGATTTTTTTTGGAGGTAGATGATTTCTAACTGATGAAATTTAATATTTATCTGGAAAAAATAAAAGCTTCATTTAATGATCAGCCTTCTTCCTGATTGCATATAGTAAAATGTAGAGAAAAATTACTTATCTAATTTAATCAAGAAAAGGAAGTCAGACTTTTATTATCTATCTATACATACATACACACAAATGTATAGGTGTATACATGCATATATTTTAGTATATGCATATATATGTATTTAGTCTATCCATACTGCAAAGTAATGAGAAAGTATGTTTAGAATAAAATATTCATAGTGTAACCAAGTGACCATTTCATAAAATGACTCTAATATCTTCTCAATAGCAACTATTATTGTTCAAGACAATTTTTCCTTATAAGTTATACAGTGTATAGTAATTTTAAAATAATATCATGAAAGACCTAGGATAGCAATAATATGCATTATATGACAAATGATAATAATTTAATATATGATTAAAAACTTGCTACTGCTATTATTATTAAATAGCCATAACTGCACTTAATTACTTCATTTTTAATTTTATTTTTATTTTATGAAGTAGTTCACTATATTTGATTACATTTAATATTCAGACACCAATTCCACCACAATTGCGACTTCCCACCACCATATTTCAGATGATTCCATGCCAAATCTCAACCTCTGCCCCAAAGCAGAACTAAAATAATATATTTTGTATTGTTTATTATAAAAAATCACTGAACATGCTACAAAAAAGTTTCTTTAGAGGAGAGAGTGTGAAGAGTGTTGTATTTCACAAAGGGACAATTAAGCCCTTCTATAAGAGGTCAATAACATGTTGTTAAATGTTGAGCCTTGGGGATGGAGCGATAGTACAGCGGGTCGGGCATTTGCCTTGCATGTGGCCAACCCGGGTTCAATTCCCAGCATCCTATATGGTACCCTGAGCACCGCCAGGAGTAATTCCTGAGTGCAAAGCCATGAGTAACCCCTGTGCATCACTGGGTGTGACCAAGAAAGCAAAAAAGAAAATAGGTTGAGCCTCGTATGCATACACACACACACACACACACACACACACACACATATAATAACTGTAAAAAATAGTCCTTATAAAATTGGTTACCTCCTGGTTTTAAGCCCATCAAATGTGGTGCAGTACTCTTGGAGTATGTGTAGGGTGTAAGATTAGAAAGTCCAGGAATAGGTTCATCCCTGCATGAAGCTCAGCCCGATTGTGTGGAGAGCTGCTGTGACCATGGCAGTGGTTGAGTTCTGGAGGTTTTTGACTGCTGAGGCTGGGTTCCTTGAGGCAGGGAGGAACCTCCCCCGCTCCCCGCCCTGGAGGTGCCCTGAGTGAAACAGCCTGGTGTAGGATCCAGTGGCATGGTTATTGGAGAGTGTCTTGTTATACTCCCTCTGGAAGAGAAGGACAGGCGACTCTGGATCATGGCCAATAATGAGATTACCTGGTTCCAGCCAGAGGTGGCTTATGGGCATGACTGCTGAGTTGCTAGAGAAAGGGGGATATGGGAGGAGGAATTACGCCATTGTTTTAAATCACATATTATGGCACATATGAGGATATCATGACGGAATCCTCAAAATATCATGAAACCAAATTTTTTGAGTAGCATATTGAAATCAGTAATATAATCACCCATCACCGATTCACATTCATTCCTCCTTCAAGAGCCCTGACACCACTCTCTTGTAAACTTTTTATTTACTGCTATTTTGGATAGATTAATATTTATAAGTATTGGTATGATTTTTCTGGTAATAGGTTTATTTTTCTGATAATCATTAGATGCTATGTCTAATTTTGGCTCTGTCAACAACAGTATTAACTGTACTTTGGTTGGTTTTTTAATTAACATTAATTTTGACCTTGGGAGCTAATCAGAGAATAATCTATACATGTAGTAACTTAATTCATCACACAGCTGTGTCTTTAACCTTTCAAAACTACAAAACCCTGGGGAGGTACGAAAGAGACAGATGAGCAGCAACAGGACCATGTCAGGGAAGGTACAAAGGTGACATTAAGGAATTGTAGAGCCAATTTGCCAACCCACAGAGTCAACAACACTTTAATTTTAAGAGTTTTTTTTTAAGAGTTTTTTAAATTTAAGAGACCCACACTTGAACAACCAAACTTAGGTGCCTGTCAAAAGAACAGGCTGATGTGGGTAATGGGGATATAGGACGAAACTTGGGGACATTTGTGGAGTGAGGTTGATACTGGTAGTGAATCAGTGCTGCAATAATGAATGTCTGAAACTCAACTCCGAATAAATTTGTTAATAGGGGTGCTTTAAGAATTTAAAAAAAACTTGAAAACTCACTAGATATATAATAATTAAATATGACCTATTTAATATACCTAACATAAAAGTGATACACTTTAAAAACATTTATGCATTTCTACAGTTATTATCTAGTGACCAATTGCACCTTAATATTGCTATATGGTTTTGCAATTGAAATATGCGAAAATGCAAGAAAGGGGCTGGAGTGATAGCACAGTAGGTAATGTGTTTGCCTTGCACGCGGCCCACCTGAGTTTGATTTCCAGCATCCCATATGGTCCCCCGAGCACCACCAGGAGTAATTTCTGAGTGTCTGAGCCAGGAATAACCCCTGTGCAACGCTAGATGTGATCCAAAGAACAAAAAAAAGCAAGAAAAAGAGGGAAAGTGTAAAAATGATGTATTCCAGAGTTCTTTCATTCTTAAACATATATTGATGATTGAAGCAGTGAGGTGGGTGTGTGGTTTCAACAAGAAAATAGTTTGTTATTATCTCAAGAGTTTCAGTTTTAAGGAAAATTATTATAAAATGTAATATTTCTATTGACCTTAAGTCCATTTCTGTAGAATGAAAATTAGGTATTTTTATCTGGATTTTTGACTTAAAAGAAAAAGCCTAATATCTACTCTGAATAGTATATTCTATATTAGAGATAAAATTTTACTTGTAGCCTTGAAAGTTATATAAAATATGAGGTCATATTTGCATATTCAGAAAGTATAGCCACAAGTAGAGTTTAGCTGACATAACCTCCTATTACCCATCATTTTCCAATTCTCCCATCATTCCTATATAGTGGCTCTTAATTTTCTAGATCTCTTTATAGTTCTCCTTTCTCTTTTACATATCATAAACAATAATTAAATTCTATACTCTATGAATTGAACAATAATATATGTATATAAATTTGAATATATGTACGTATATAGACATTGTCTTTAAAGGCAACTACAAAATGAGAAAGCACAAAAATAAATAAAACTATGCAAAATAATATAATTAGTTAGGAAGAACAGGTTTCAAATCTATGGTATGTAATTTTCATGTAAAGAATAGTTTTCATACAATTGCCAAAGATACCTCTGAATGTATTTTAACTATAATAAGCATAAGCATGATTTCTGGGTGGGGCATATATCACACACAAATCATGAAATCCCCGTTACTTGACAATTTCTCAAGTGGGCTCAATAACCTCTCCATTTGTCCTTTCCCTGAGATCTTAGAAGTCTCTCTCCACTTGGCCCTCCCAATGATGTCGCACTGGAGGCTCTTCCAGGGTCAGGGGAATGAGATCCAGCTTGTTACTGGATTTAGCATATGAATACACCATGGGAAGCTTGCAAGGTTGTCCCATGTGGGCAGGAAACTCTCAGAAGCTTACCAGTTTCTCCCAGAGGGAGAAGTAGGCTACAAGATATCGTGCAGCCGCTTTGCTTTTAAGTCTCTGGATATTGACTGTTGATGGAATTACACACAACTGAGTTCCTCTGCCGGTACCTTCATGAGTGAGGCCTGTCTGAACGTGTGGAGAGGGGCCTTGGGCCTGAATATAGGTAGGTTTTGGTGGTCTTCGAGCACATATATATATATATATATACATATATATATATATGTATATATATATAAAATATGTGAGAGACAAAGTATTAAGTATATGTGCCTCCACTGTGTTATTTTTTTGAGGGACTCCTTACAAGAGTCCGCAGGGTATCCTGGGGATTACCAATTAGTTTCAGTCACTTGTACAGGCCTAAAGTTTCAGTGATATGGTGGTACTCAGACCCAGTGGTTCTCTGTACCCTGTATGTCCATATTTTTAGCACCAAAAATTACTATCCATCTGCAGGGTCTGTATTGCATGTGAGGCAAGACTATTACCATAAAAAAATAATGTATAGACACTACACAGGGAATATACCATCAAAACTAAAATCTGGGTCTGTATACATAGAGTCTTTTGGAAAATATATAAGAAAGGATATTGGATTCTCACTCTTGGATATGCAAATAAATCCCTTCAAGAGAAATATAGAAAGCTGTATCCAACTGGGATATCAGTTCACAACCCTTTTAAAATATAGCCACATATATATGAAGAAGTAAATTTTTATTTCTTACTAATGAGATATAAAATAACTTCAAAGTCTTAACTCAGGCCTGAGGTTTTAGTAGGATGTGTCAACAAACCCTGTGTATAAAAAAACACACATATTTTCTATAATCTCCACTAGAATGAGAAGAAATGCATTTTTATAGGCCAAAGAGATAGGGCAAAGACATAGACATTTAACCTTGTTTATAACTGACCTAGTTTTAATTCTGGGAACATATATAGCCCTTTGAGCATCTTCGAGAGTAATTCCTGATCACAGAGCCAGGAGTAACCTCTGAGAACTACTAGATGTGCCCCCGATATTATTCAAATAAAGATTACTCATTTACAATTTTTAAAGTGATGTGAATTATTTTAAAATTATTTTCTATAAAATGCATTCTGAAAATTAAGAAATGGTATAATTCCATTAAAGGTGAAGACCAAATTGAGTACTTCTTCGTTTAGGGGCATGGACAGAATGATGGAAGTAGTCAGAATCATTTCCTTTGTGACTTAAAATTGTTCATCAATTCATATTTAAATCTCCTGATCTTAAAGACTATAATGAAATTAAAGTAAACAAACATCACTGTGAAAAATAAATGAATTAATCAATTTAAAATAGCTGAATCCACTTGGCAAGGAAAGCATTCTCAGTTTCTAATACATTGCTTTGCAATTAGTACGTATTTTGTAATGAAATTGACATGTATAAAAATATTTTCAAAAGATACTTTAAAACATGAATATATTAAATCACTAGATAGCTTAATTCACATATTTGGATTAATTCAGAAAATTTTCAACAAGAGCAGTTAAATTTGCCAAAAAAATCATAAGTATATATTTTTGAATCACAGTGATATACACAATTACAAAGTTGTTCATGATTGGGTTTCAGTCATATTATGCTTCAAAATCTGTATTTTCACCAGTGTACATTTCCCACCACCAATGGTTCTAGCTTTCTTTGTACTACTTCCTACCCCCACCTAACTCTATGGCGGGCACTTTCACTTGCTCTCTCTCGCTCTCTCTCGCTCTCTCTCACTCTCTCTCTCTTCCTCTCTCTCTCTGTCTCTCTTCCTCTTTCTTCCTCTCTCTTTCTCTCTGTTTCTCCTTCTTTTTCTCTCTCCCTTTACTTTTGGAACTTATGGTTTGCAATGCAGATAATGAAAGTTTATCAGCTATATCATTTTACCTACTTTCAAAACTCAATTCCTGCATTTATATTTTAAAGATAAAAATAAATCATAAGCTTCTACATTATGTTCTAACATGATTTCAATATCTTTACCAAAATAGTGCATTTAGTTCTAATTTCAAAAATGACGATTGGTGAGATCTGTAGTTTGAATAAGTTAAAAAAGCAATGTTGTCATACATAAAATGTGATACATAAAGACATAATAAGGAAAAAAGAACCATGTTAGATAAAAGTGGGATATACCAAAGAGTATTTGAAACATTTATATCAGAATATCATATCTGTGTTTCTAAAGACCAATGAAGCAAAGAAGATAACAGTATCACATTCAAATGAGGACTAGGCAGTAAATATTTACAATAAAAGCAATCTTCATTTCTTGAGATTATAAGAATTCAATCAGATTGTTTTATCCTAAAAAGAGATCTCTTGTATTGAAAAGTCATGTAACGTTTTTAATTGATAATATGGGGGGCTGGAGCAATAGTACAGCGGGTAGGGCGTTTCTCTTTCATGCAGCCAACCGGGCTTTAATTCCCAGCATCCCATATGGTCCCCTGAGCACCGCCAGGAGTATTTCCTGAATGTAGCCAGGAGTAACCCCTGATCATCGCTGGGTGTGACCCAAAAAGCCAAAAATAATAAATAAATAAAAATAATTGATAATAATCATCTGGTAATTTGCTACTAGTATTATTTTGTTTTTATGTTCATTAGCTTTTTGTATAATAATGTATGCTCATATTATATAGATTTATTTAATATGACAGAAGTTATTGAAGCAACCATCTTTTCCTTAAGTATACATTTTTCAATACGGAAAACTAAGAGGAACCATTAACTTTAATTCTTTAAACTTGAAACAACCAAAGAATGAATCACATAAGAGGAGAAATGAAATCATTTAAACATCTCTTTAGAACTATTTTTCTGTATTCACATATAATATCTAGTGAATATATACAATTACATTTTTTGTTATTATTATTTTAAAAATAATTTTTGGATTTCCATATATCTTGATTACAACTTGAATCTTTGCTGAACATTAATTGTTCCTATAACATAGAAAATTATTTTCAGAAAGCTATGTTTCAAAATAAGTCTTTAAGTAATTTATTTAAAATTTCCAGAGAAAAATCTAGTTACTAGAATGGAAACA
The DNA here is from genome assembly GCF_027595985.1 of Sorex araneus. Classification (NCBI taxonomy): domain Eukaryota; kingdom Metazoa; phylum Chordata; class Mammalia; order Eulipotyphla; family Soricidae; genus Sorex; species Sorex araneus. The sequence continues at coordinate 263,890,474 of NC_073302.1, read as the reverse complement.
CTTAAAATAATTCATTATATTATTTTTTAACTAGCATTTTATATAATGATATCTTTCATCTGCTATGTGGTTTCACTTCTATAGATTTAAAAAAAAAACTCTTCTTTATATTGATTCAGTATTTCTTTAGACTTTAGTTTTCATCTAAATATTTAGGATATAATTTCCACAAAAGTTAAGTCTATTATTTCTTTACCCTCAAAAATGATACCTATCTTAAAAATCTTCATTGCAATACCTAATACACAATTGAAGTCCTTTCAAATTTCGAAGGTGAATAGTTTTAATTTATTCATGTTCTCCGAATCAAGAATGAAATACCATGTCTTATCAAGAGCAAAATGAATTTCTGGCAAAATCTGAAGACTAGTTTCTGCTCTAGTAGCCTGGGGCAAGCTGATCTCCCTTAGCACAGTTATATTTATGCTAACTCATTTGACCACTTAACTTGAAATTTAAAGTAGGAATGCTTAAATATTCCTTTCATTTGAATTATTTTGTTTACAACTATATAAACTTACAATGAAAAATTGTAGGTTCCTGTAGGATAACATGGCCTCAGGTAGTTTGGGTTTATTGGGTTACTCCCGTTACATTGCTCCCATTCCTCTTTGTGTATTTGTAGCTTCTTTCTTAGTGTTCTGTTGACTTGTAAATATTGTTTTTCTCTTCTCCTTGAGTCCTTTGCATAGTTTATTCAGAGCAATGTCCTTTTTGTATGGACACAGGAAGACTTAGCAAATGCTATGCTTTTGTAACCTGGGAGTCATTTGACTCTACATGATATTTTCCTTCTGGGCATCTGTTCTCTTGACCTAAGCCTCAGCTGCCCTTACTTCCTAGCACCCCCAAAATCAGGGTCCCGACGAGGGACAAGATGGACCCAGGGCAAGCGGAGAGTTTTGTGCTTCCCTGGCATCTAGTGGGCCTGGCCAAAGTGCCTAATGCTTAACTATAAGTTAAGTGCTTAACTATAAGTTAAGAGCTTGATCATGGACAAATGTTGTCATGATCCAAACAGTGATAACTAGATTTGGACTCTGCTAGGATGAGGAATGATTAATCTGGCCTGAGTGCTGTGATCTGAGTCTGTGGCAAGATGTTGCCAGGAGAGCTGCCTTGCAAACCTCAATGTATCTCTTGCTATGTCCATGCAAAAATAACTAGTATTAAGATGTTAATGAGTCTTTGGACTAAGGAAAGGAAAAAAACACCTTAAGAGTCAGGAAGGGCTTTGGAATGCCCTGCCCTCAGGAAGGGCTTTCTTATGTTGATTTTGCTACCAGGTAGTGTGTAACCTAGGGGCAAGGGCGAGAGAGGAAAAGGGGAGGAGAGGGATCCAGAGAGAGAGGCTGCTGTAGATCCAGAGAGAGGATGGAGCTGGGAGTGCGGGAGATGAGAAAGATGGAAGATTGAATAAATGGTAACTAATCAGCAACCAGCTTGGTCCTGTTCTTCCTTCACCTGTCCTTGGCCAACGGCCATCCCGATCCAGCTCATACACAGCGGTTCCAGAGCAACTAATGTGAGCAGTGAAACAGCTGCCTGGAGAGCCTGAGAGTGCACACGCCCTTTCTCGAGCTTTAGTTTTTTTTGTTGTTGTTGTTGTTGTTTTTTTTTTTTTTTTTTTTTTTGCTTTTTGGGTCACACCTGGCGATGCACAGGGGTTACTCCTGGCTATGCACTCAGGAATCACCCCTGGCCGTGCTCAAGGGACCATATGGGATGCTGGGATTTGAACCCGGGTCGGCCGCGTGCAAGGGAAACGCCCTACCCGCTGTGCTATCTCTCCAGCCCCTCGAGCTTTAGTTTTTTACAGGTGCCAACTCAAAAAAAAATGTTCAAAGGAGAACACATGTGTGAAAGTTTAGCTGCTGTTTCCGGATTTCTTCAGGGAGTATTCCAGCCCGACAGTGTGCACAGGACCAGCCCCTCTTGGGGAAGTCTGCTCCCCTGCCACGGGACCCATTGCTGGCTGCGTCCTAGGAATTTTGGGTTCAATCTCTGTCTTCCATTTGCTGGAGATCATTGTGGCATGGAGACTGGCTGCAGGGTCGCTCTCAGCTCCCCTCCTCAGGGCTCTCCCCTTCCCTGCCCTGCAGGTGGGGCCATTCCTTCCTAGGAGAAATGGTCCTCACTGTAGGTTCACTCCCCTCTGTGCCCCTTCTGAAATATGCCTCGTTCTTCTTTCTTCATGTCCTCCTTTTACTGCAGAGAGGGGCCGTAGAGGTTAAGGAAGAGGAAAGGGGAGCTTTGTTCGAAGTGAGACTGTATCTCTGGGGTCTTGCTGAGATTCTGGCCTGGGAAGGGAGTTTGCTGTTTCTGCCTAGTGTATAACAGAGCTTCTGAAGGTGGGACCACTGAAATACGAACACTCCATAAAAATATTTGTTTTATTGAATCTGAGGTCCACTTTTTTTTCCTATTCCTGGCAATGTTCAGGTGCTCAGAGATTACTCCTGGCTCTGTGCTCAGGGGTCACTTCTAGCAGGGCTCAGAAACCCTATGTAGTTACTAGAGGTCAAACCCAGGTCAGCTTCATTCAAGGCAAGTACCCTACCCACTAGACTACCACTCTGGCCCATGAGTTCCAGTTCTTACTGTGCCAGTCTCTTTCGATACCCCAGGCCGTCTCTGATGGCATCTCTCCGCACATGCTGCCCTTAGAACCTATGCAATACAGCTTGATGTATGCTTAGTGCCCTGCCATTTTTGCCAATGTTTTTGAACATTTAGTATTGTTTTTATTACCAGATTATAAGTTCTGGGCAGACAGAGATACATCTCACAAAGCCTAATAGGGTAGGAAACATAACAAATGCTCAAGTTATATCCTAATTGATATTTTTTAAAGGAAAAGTGTACAGGAAGTCCTGGATTAAAATCTGGGCTCATGCGTGCCACTTAGTTTGCTGTATGATGTGGGGGACTTGCTATCTAATCTGGATTGCTTGTTTATCATTGATTAAGTATTGGGAAACTGCTAATCATTATCAAGTAGTTATGATGTGCAAAAATCAGTAATGCCTAACTGATCTTATGAAAAAGATAGAACTATTATTTTATTTTTTTATTACTGGAGATATGGAAGAGCCTGGCAAGCTCCCCTTGGTGTATTCGATATGACAAATACAGTAACAATAACAGGCTTCACTCCTCTGACCCTGAAAAGAGCCTCCAATTGTTGGGAAAGACAAGTAAGGAGAGGCTGCTAAAATCTCAGGGCTGGGACGAATGGAGACATTACTGGTGCCCACTTGAGTGAACTGATGAATAATGGGATGACAGTGATACAGTGAGTCCAGGGACCAGAGAGATAGTACAGCAGTCAGGGTACTTGCCTTGCATGAAGTCACCACCCTTTGTGTCCCAGATACCACATGTTGCCTCTTGAGTCCCACCAGGAATAATCCCTCATTACAGACCCAGTAATAAGTCTTGAGTAATGCCAGTTGTGTCCGTCAAAATAATAAATAGGTAGGTAAATAAGTATATGGATTATATGGGGTGAGAGAGAAGATACAAGCTTAAGGCAGTTTCCTTTCAAACAGTCAATCACCAGTACCTCACATGATCTCCCAAGCACCACATGGAGTGACCCCTGAGCACAGAGCCAGGTGTAAGAACCCTGAGCACAGAGGCACGAGTAAGACCTAAGCACAGTCAGGTGTAATCCCCCAAACCAGTAAATAAATGCATTTAAATATCTGTTTACTTCTAAAAGTGTCTTGACTAAATATGTAGCAGTTCCATTCTTCACAGATAAAATATATGTAGCTGCAAGAGTAAGCTATATGTTGCTATTAATAAACTATTTTAAAGCCACCTCTACTAACTCCTATTTAGGAAAAAAAATCACTTTTCAGTTATTTTATTTTTGATCAATGGAGTTTTATAAAGATACAGGATAGATTAGTTTTCTTGCCATCACAATAGAGAGCAAAACCTATGACAAGTTAATTGGAGAATCAGCATTTATAATGTAAGGAATCAGAAGGCCAAGAGGTATCAGGAGAAGATGCTCACTCTGTAGTGCACACTGATATACAAGATATCATCGAGCATGCTGCACTCAACATCAACTGCAAGCAAGCAGGGCAAAGGACTATGTAAATAGGAGCCAATGTTACATAGAGACGCGGCATTTGATCCATGATGCATAAAATATCAGGAAGGATAAATTAGATAGGGCAGAGTACGTAGGATGGGATAATCTTCTAAATTAATTGAGAAGTAAAAATAGGGTAAGCATCAATTCAGTTTAAGAAATTGAAGGGAAATATTTAAAATGCAATCATATAATTATAATAAGATTAAGCAATAAAAGTCATTTTAGTAGAAAAACTCACTGCTTCCCACATGGGTTGACTATATGTAGGGGTGTTCAGATAGATGCCAATTGTTCCAAAAGAAATAAAAATAGTTAGTAATAAAATTTGTGGGTGGGAGCAGTGGGGAGCAAGGGGTGTATTAGCTGTAATAGAGCAGTAGAGAGAGTGCTCCTGTCTTGCTTCCCCCACCTTGGTCCCTGCAGGGAAGTGCCTGGAGAGGAAGAATGGATAAAGTCAGCCATGAGCATCAGCATCGTGTGGACACTGGAGGCTCACCTCACCATACCAATATGAAGCTTCACCTGAGGGCTACCTGATCTCATGAGACTTGACGCCTGGAGGTTTGGGAGTCTGGCCTTAACTGGGATGTAAAACGGTTCTTTAAGGAAAGGAAAGCCAGTCCTAGTTCTCTGTCCAGGTTGCCGAGCTTTGTCCTCTACCTTGTAGAAAATGTTAGGCGAAAAATAAACTGAGGTTAAATAGTTTTAGTTTTGTAAATGTGCAAAAGAGAGAAAGAGACAGAGACAGAAAGATAGAGACAGAAACAGAGACACAGAGACAGAGGCACAGAGACAGAGAGATGGAGACAGAGATAGAGACAGAGAGACAGAGACAGACAGAGTTAGAGACAGAGAGACAAATACAGCAAGAGACAGAGAGGTAGAGAGAGAGGAGAAAGGTGGAGGGTGATGGGATTATTGAGCGCAGAGAAAGGAATTAGATACCCCAAACTGAGAATCTAGATGTGCGATGTCAGTAGAACTCACTGACTGGCTGCTTTCAAGGAAGGATATTCAAACTGATGCCCTGTTCTGAGGGTTTAGTGTCATTTGCTTTTGCAACATGTGTTTTTGATTTTGAAGTCACACCTTAGTAATCACAGCTTTCCTCTGACTCTGTGGTTAGGGATCACTTGAGGCAGGGCTCAGGGCTTCATGCATGGTACCAGGGATGGAGCTCAATCAGCCGTGTTCAAGGCCCATGCCTTTACAGTTGTATTGTTCTCCACAAAGTTGATTTCATAGTGTTGTTTTTTTTTTAATTTTTGTTTTTTATGTTTTTTTTTCACTTCAAACTTCCCTACTTGATGTTTTCAAAGTGGATCTGATGCTAGTGTGTAGTCAAATGAATAGGACTTTAAAATCTGGGTGGTTGGACCGGCGGCCAAAGCTCACGCGGAGGCAGATAGTTTCCTCAACGTCCTATCCAAGACTAACATCCTAGCTATTTGCAAGCAGTAGGACAATAAAACACAAGACTTCACATAAGAATTGAAGGAAACATCTCAGTAGAAGACCAGGTTCTACAAACGGCAAGTAAAAAGGCAACCACTATTAACTGAGCCTATCCACAATCCTTTTTCACAACAAAAGGAAACAGGGATACTCATCTTCAAGGGCCCTCTTTCATACCACAACAACAACATGAAGAAACAGAGAAAATCCCCAGTGCAAGCAGAGGACGATCAAAGGAGTCCGGAAACCTCAAGGGGCGTTTCCTACAAACTTGACCTCTCTGAGAAAGAATTCAGAGTTGAAATCCTCAACATGCTCAATGAACTCAATGCAAAGATAGACAACTTCAAGGAAGACCTGGCAGAAACAATAAAACAGACAGCCAACAAAATACGGGAAGAAATGAGAGCAGAAATAAAAAACCTTCAAAAAGAAATGAAGGATTCGGTACATGAAATCAAAAACTCTCTGGCTGCCCTCAACAATAGGATGACTGCAGCCGAAGACAGAATCAGTATGCTTGAAGATGAAGTGCAAGAGACCTACAGGCAACAACAAACCATGGCAAGAGACCTCAAAATAGCTCTAGCCAGAATCAGACTCCTAGGGGATGATTACAAGAGGAACAACATTAGAATTATTGGACTACCAGAACCACAGGGAACCAACCCTAACGAAAAAAGGCACAGTCAAACAAATCATTGCAGAAAACTTCCCACAGCTGGACAATGCGGGCATCCAGATTCAAGGCACCCGAAGAGTGCCAGCTAAAAGAGATCCTAATAGAAAAACCCCAAGACATATCATAGTTACAATGACGGACATCGTTCAGAGAGACACTATACTGCAAGCATCAAGGTCTAAGAAGGAAATTGCATACAAAGGAGCGCCCCTTAGAATCACAGCAGATCTATCAGAGGAAACCCTCCAAGCTCGAAGGCAATGGTGGGAAATAGTGAAAAAACTCAATGAAATCAACACTTCACCAAGAATACTTTATCCGGCTAAACTCTCATTCAAACTAGAAGGAATCATACACTACTTTGGGGATAAACAAGAGCTCAGGAACTTCATAGACTCAAAACCAAACCTAAAAGAAGCACTAAAGGGGCTATTGTAAGATAAGAACAACCCCTACAAGCACAACAAACCCTTGCACAAAGATGGCACAAAATCCCATAACAATAATCTCCCTTAATGTCAATGGTCTGAATTGACCAATTAAGAGACACAGACTGGCAAAATGGATTCAAAGACTGAACCCAACATTCTGCTGCCTGCAAGAAACACATCTGAATAGCTACAACAAACACAGACTCAAACTCAAAGGATGGAAAACAATCCTGCAAGCAAACATCTCCCTCAAGAAAGCTGGGGTGGCATTACTAGTATCGGACAACATAGACTTCAGGTTGTAAAAGATTAGAAGGGATAGTGAAGGCCACTTTTTATTAATCACGGGATGTGTACATCAGGAAGAAATCACACTCTTTCTACGCACCCAATGAGGGACCAGCTAAATACCTACAACAGCTGCTAAGAGACCTTAAGAAGGACATCTCGAGCAACACAATAGTAGTTGGAGACTTCAACACTGCACTGTCTCCTCTGGACAGATCAAGAAGATTAAAACTCACCAAGGAAATACTGGCTTTGAAGGAAGAAATAGAAGAGAGAGGGCTAATAGATCTATACAGGGCTTTATATCCCCCAAAAAAGGAATACACATTCTTTTCCAGTGCACATAGAACATTTTCCAGAATAGACCATGCACTAGGCCACACAACATACCTCAACAGAATCAAAAAGATAGACATTGTACCAGCTATCTTTTCAGACCATGATGCACTGAAGATAAAACTTAATCGTTGACAGATGCAGAAAACCAAATCAAACACCTGGAAATTAAATAGCTCGATATTGAACAATGAGTGGGTCAGGAAGGAAATCAAGGAAGAAATCAAAAGGTACCTAGAGACAAATGAGAATGAAGACACGAGCTACCAGAACCTGTGGGACGCAGCTAAAGCCATTTTAAGGGGGAAATTTATAGCTCTGCAAGCATATCTCAGAAAGGAAGAAAGGGCACACATAAGTAACTCGTTTCACAGCTCAAGACGTTAGAAAAGGACCAACAAAAGGATCCCAAACCAGGCAGAAAGAAAGAGATAATGAAACTTAGAGCAGAAATTAACGACATGGAAACCCAAAAGACAATCCGGAAGATCAATGAAACCAAGAGCTGGTTCTTCGAGAAAATAAACAAGATTGATAAACCACTAGCAAGACTCACAAAGAAAGAGAGAGAGAGAACCTTATAAGCTGAATCAGAAATGAAAAGGAGGACATCACGATAGAAACCAATGAAATTCAAAAGATCATCAGAGACTACTTTGAAAATCTCTATGCCACAAAACAAGAGAACCTAGAAGAAATGGATAAATTCCTCGACTCCTATAATCTCCCAAGGCTGAACCAAGAAGACCTTGAGTACCTGAATAGTCCAATTAACATCAAGGAAATTGAAATGGTAATCAAAAGTCTTCCCAAAACCAAAAGCCCAGGTCCAGATGGATTCACTAGCGAGTTCTTCCAAACATTTAAAGAGGACCTTTTGCCATTCCTTCTCAAGATTTTCCAGAAAATTGAAGAAACAGAAACCCTCCCAAACAGTTTCTATGAGGCTCATATCTCCCTAATACCAAAAGCAAACAAAGACACCACAAAAAAACAAAACTAAAGGCCAATATCCCTGATGAACACAGATGCGAAGATCCTCAACAAAATACTAGCAAATAGAATTCAACAACTCATCAAAAAGTTCGTACACCATGACCAAGTGGGATTCATCCCAGGGATGCAAGGATGGTTTAACATCTGGAAATCAATCAACATAATCCATCATATCAACAAAAGAAAAGATAAAAATCATATAATCATATCAATAGATGCAGAGAAAGCATTTGACAAGATTCAGCATCCGTTTATGATGAAAACACTCGCCAAAATGAGTATAGAAGGGACCTTCCTCAATATAGTCAAAGCCATTTATCACAAGCCTATGGCAAGCATTGTCCTCAATGGGGAAAAACTAAGAGCCTTCCCTCTGAGAACAGGGACGAGACAAGGATGCCCACTCTCTCCACTTCTGTTCAATATAGTACTGGAAGTACTTGCAATAGCGATTAGGCAAGAAAAAGATATTAAGGGCATTCAGGTAGGAAAGGAAGAAATCAAGCTCTTGCTATTCGCGGATGATATGATACTATACCTAGAGAACACTAAAACCTCTACCAAGAAACTCCTAGAAACAATAGAGTTGGATAGTAAAGTTGCAGGCTATAGAATCAATACCCAAAAGTCCACTGTTTTCCTATATGCAAATAATGAGAGAGAAGAAAGTGCTCTGAGAAAAGCAATCCTGTTCACAATTGCGCCTCAAAAAATCAAGTACCTCGGAATCAGCTTAACAAAGGAGGTAAAGGACTTGTCTAATGAAAACTATAAAACACTACTTCAGGAAATAAAAGAGGACACAAGGAAATGGAAAGACATCTCCTGCTCATGGATTGGAAGAATTAATATTGTCAAAATGGCAATTCTCCCCATAGCATTGTACAAATTCAATGCGATTCCTATAGGGATACCCTTGACATTCTTCAAAGAAATGGAGCAAGTGCTCCTGAAATTCATATGGAACAATAAGCCCCCACGAATAGCTAAAGCAATCCTTGAGAAAAAGAAAATGGGAGGAATCAACCTCCCCAACTTCCAACTCTACTACAAAGCGGTAGTCATTAAAACAGCATGATATTGGAACAAAGGCAGAGCTGCAGACCAATGGAATAGGGTTGAATACTCTGACATACACCCCCAAATATATGATCATCTAATTTTTGATAAGGGAGCAAGAAATGTGAAGAGGAGCAAGGAAAGAATGTTTAACAAATTGTGCTGGCAAAACTGGACAGCTACATGCAAAAAAAATGGGCTTAGACCTCCATCTATCACCATGTACGAAAATCAGATCAAAATGGATTAAAGACCTCAACATCAGACCAGAATCCCTAAGGTACATTGAAGACAAGGTCGGTAAAAACCCTCCATGACATTGAAGCCAAAGGTATCTTCAAAGCTGACACGCCACTGGCCAAGCAAGTGAAAACAAAGATAAATAAATGGGACTATCTCAAACTAAGAAGCTTCTGCAACTCAAAAGAAACAGTGATCAAAATACAAAGACAATCTACAGAATGTGAAAGGATATTTATGCAGTACCCATCCGATAAAGGGTTGATAACAAGGGTATACAATGCACTGGTTGAACTCCACAAGAAGAAAACTGCCAACCCAATCAAAAAATGGGGTGATGAAATGAACAGAAACTTTTCCAAAGAAGAAATCCGAATGGCTGAGAGGCACTTGAGAAAATGTTCAACATCACTAATTATCAGGGAGATTCAGATCAAAACAACAATGAGATATCATCTCACACCACAGAGACTGGCCCACATCCCAAAAAACAAAAGCAACCGGTGTTGGCGTGGATGTGGAGAGAAAGGGACTCTCCTTCACTGCTGGTGGGAATGCCGACTGGTTCAGCCCTTTTGGAAAACCATATGGACGATTCTCAAAAAGTTAGAAATTGAGCTCCCATTTAACCCAGCCATACCACTTCTGGGAATATATCCCGGAGAGGCAAAAAGGTATAGTAGAGATGACATGTGCATTTCCATGTTCATTGCCACTCCGTTTACAATAGCCACAATATGGATAAAACCAGAGTGCCCGAAAACAGATGATTGGCTAAAGAAACTCTGGTATATTTACACAATGGAATACTATGTAGCTGTCAGGAAACATGAAGTCATGAAATTTGCATATAAGTGGATCAACATGGAAAGCATCATGCTAATTGAAATGAGTCAGAAAGAAAGAGACAGACATAGAAAGATCGCACTCATATGTGGAATATAAAGTAGCTGAGAGGTACAAGCTTACAATGTTGCGATTCCTGGCAGATATTTCTCTGGACTTAGTTACTAAAATACTAAAATAAAGAAATCCAAAACTATGCTGCTGCTAGTGCGGCCTCCTGACTTCATATCTCTTCATTCTCAGCAATGGAAAACAAATTACCAAATGCTTTCTTTTCAGCAGATCGACTTTAGGTGGGAGAAACTCCAAATTAATAATAGTGATTTTTTGTTGTTTAAATATTGAATGTAATCAAAGTAAAGTGAAAGTAAAGTGAAATTTACCAGTTACAGATGCGGGGTGCGGAGCTGGGGAGGTGGGGGGAAGGGGGGAGATATATCGTGATTTTGGTGGTGGAATATGTGCACTGGTGAAGGGATGGGTGTTTGAGCATTGTATAACTGAGACTTTAACCTGAACGCTTTGTAACTTTCCACATGGTGAATTAATAAAAGAATTAAAAAAATAATAATAAAATAAAATCTGGGTGGTTGGGTTTCCTCTTCTGATTATGCCTTTTGTTTTCCTTAAGCTTATTTCTTGAGGGGTCCAGCCTTCTCTGTCTAGGTGCAGACTTGAGGCCACAGCCTTATCAGATTGAAGTTCCCACATCCCCAAAGAGAGTCCAGCCTTCATACTTTGGGTGTGGGAACAGAGGAACTTCTTTAGATGACCTGTGGATTTCATTACTTGCCCAAATTTGTAACCAAAGCATCATCTTCCCAAACCACCAAACACTCTTCCACCCACTGCCGGTCTAATTACCTACTTTAATTCTACACAGGAACCAACACAATATTACAACTCTGATCCCATTGCCTACTTTTGGCACTTTGCTAAAATTACTTTGGCTTTCAGATATTTCTCTCAAAATACCTATTTGCATTGATACCATCTGTGTCTGCACTCCATGTGCCCCTGACACCAGCATGTCTTAATTCATGTCCTTCTTCAAATCACAGGTGAACCAAACTAAAATTGCAAATTGCAGTCTCATGGGAGTCCTGGTACCTGGAACATACCGGAGCTGGCCTCAGAGAAGTAGGAAGTCTAACTCGGACTTTTCTGTGGACAGGAAACAGGCCCTCTCTTCTGGGCCCCCTCACATTGAAGAGGGTTGAACCAGGAGAGGCGGTGCCAAGTAACTCTGTAGCATAGAGCTGTGTCTTTTATGGGGTCATGAGAGGAGGTGTTATATGGTGAGTATGTCACAAAGACTCTGCCTCCCACCAGCTTACCCTTCTCTCTGGCACGGTGGCAGAGAAAGACAAATGGTAGGGTTTCCTGAGACAGCCCCATTTTCATGCAGTTCACACAAACTGGGCTCTGCTATCCGCAAATCAAGCTCAGGGCAACTTTGTGCAGAGTCCCAGTCCGGGCTGAAAGGCAGAGGTAGGCTTGACTTCTTCCAGTCTGCTTCGACGTCTCTTGACTGCTACATCCCCCAGTAGTTTCTTGCTCAGTGCAGTGATAAGAAGTAAAAAGAACTGCCAGTATCCTCCTGCTCTGAGAATTTCATAGCTGTTGTTGATCCCGTGCTTATTTTTTTGCATAGAGGGAGCTGACTGCACCTTGAGGAGGAGACCATCATCTCCCACGCAAACACATTTCCACAGGGAGGCTCATCCCATGCTCCATCTGCTGACCCTAGGGTCTTTGAAGGGGGCCTCGCTCTGACTAGGTGTGTCTATTGCTCTGGGGAAGCACTCAGGCTGGCGGCCTCATTTCCCAACGATTTGGGTCCTGCTCACTGAAGGCAGCTACAGATGCCTCACTCTAGTGTGAGCACTGACTCTCACAGCGGATCTGTGGGCTCCTGGCACTGAGTAGGGAGTGAGGTCATTTAGAGCCAGAAAGGCGGACACAGCTTGCCCAGGGAGCCTCTACCTGAGACCAGAATGACCGTGGACTGTGGCCACAGATGAGCCAATTGAAGAGGAAAGCAACCTTGTCACATGGCACCCACGTCTCTCCAATGGGAACACCTTCTCCAGCCCTTGATCTGAGGGCTGTCTGCCAGTGGAGGCATCGGGGCTCAGGCCAATGCCTCACCTCTCACAGCCTCCACAGCCCGCCTGCCAAGCTTGGGGTGAACAAGGCACGGGACCCACAGGAGATACACAGGGCAGCTTGTTCTGTGTTCTGATCAAAGGTACACTGATTTTCATTGTCAAAAATGTCTACTTCTTAATGGTATGTGTGTAATTGTGTGTGTAAGTGTTTGTGTGTACACACATGCATGTATGGGCAGCAGGCAAAATTTGTGATTTGTTTTTTTATGAATGAAGTTTAAATAAAGGTGAAATCAACATTAATAAGAAAACAAAGCAAAAATTCCAAACTGGTTTTCCGTGCTGGCCTCATGTGTGATTTTCCACAATCTGGTCAATTCTGCCCATGAGGTATGGAGACGCTGACTGCGCCAGCTACCCTGTATTTCAAGGATATCCAGCTGCTCCACTGCAGGCCCAGCTGGACAGCCATATGGGCTCCCCTGCATGCCTGCCAAGCAGGTTAAAAGCGTGTGCATTCTGACATCAGAGCTGGCCGGGCACCTCGATGATGACTGTTTCCAGGGCCGCCACTTTGCGGGAAGAGAGAAGTTCCAGAAAGCTGGGCTCAGGAGCTATCCTGGTCACAGAATCTATAGGAGACAAAATTTGCATGGTTCAATTAGCTATTTCAACCATTGGCATGGGGGAAACCTGTTTAAACCATGCCACTTTAAAGAGAAAATAATTTTTAGAAAAGATTTAGTGGAAATCTCACTTGAGAAGCCCTAAACTTTGTGACAGCTTGGATGGACTTGATATAAACATTAATGATATGACTCAGGAAAAATAGTTTAGAATTATTTCACATATGTGTGAAATCTCAAAAGATACGAAGTGTCCATGGCAAATAGGATGGTAATGTCAGAGTATTATAAATAGAGGAAATGTAGGCATTGGTCATAGAGTATGATAAAACTTGTGAGATGAATTACTTCTGAGATCTGCTATATAACACACTTACTATTGTCATTAATACTTTTTATATACTTGAGAGTTTATGATAGAATATTTAAATGTGTCCAGTAAAAATAAAGGTAGTATTAGGTAATGAATAGATTCACTTTCTTTGGTCATCATTTTATAATATCACATTTTTGAAATTGTCATATTGTGCATCTGAGACTTATACAATCTTATAAATAAGTTAAATTTTAATAAAGTAAAAATATTATATTATGCAGCATATATGGAAAAAAGGAAGAGACTGGAATAATAGAAAGTGTACATACATGAAACTGTAGTTATTATGAGCTTTCTACTGAATAATTTAAGTAGAAAGCATCCCCAATTATCATAAATTAGTTCTATCACAGGAAAGTACATACAAACCCAAACCAACTCTCCTGGAACTAGTTGTATTTATCAGTGGCTATATTTTGTTAATACTTAGCTGATCTGGTATTTTCATTTTATAAAGGGGGCACATAGGTAAGGATGCAAACAGGTTATGACAGACCAACAGCAAAGTTTAGTGTTTTTCTCAGGTTACTACTCAGCATATAGCCTCTTTTTACCTTCTTCTTAGGGTAAATGCGATGTTTCCATAATATGAAATGTTCATTTTTTTAACTAATGTTGACATTTTTTCTCTTAAGAGAAAATGATACAGATAAAGATCAAGGTTATTTTATACCGATTGTGTTATTAGGTCAAAGCAAAAAATATAACAAGTTTTATTTTTTATCAGAATCTTGGTATTTTTTCCCCAACACAAAAATGTCCATGTATTTAATAAGGTAGCTGTATTGTTTTTTTTTTTATAGCGTGCATGTTCTTTATTTTTTTTTATTTTTCTTTAATTTATTTATTTTTAATTAGAGAATCACCGTGAGGTTGCAGTTACAGATTTATACACTTTTGTGCTTATACTTCCCTCATACAAAGTTTGGGAACCCATCCCTTCACCAGTGCCCATTCTCCACCACCCGTAAACCCAGTGTCCCTCCCACCCTCCCCAATCCCATCTCCCCCCCACCCCACCCTGCCACTGTGGCAAGGCATTCCCTTCTGTTTTCTCTCTCTAATTAGCTGTTGTGGTTTGCAATAAAGGTGTTGAGTGGCTGCTGTGCTCAGTCTCTAGCCCTCATTCAGCCCGCAACTCCCTTCCCCCACATGGCCTTCGACTACAATGTAGTTGGTGATCGCTTCTCTGAGTTGACCTTTCCCCGGAACGTGAAGCCAGCCTCGAAGCCATGGAGTCAACCTCCTGGTACTTATTTCTACAGTTCTTGGGTGTTAGTCTCCCACTCTGTTATTCTATATACCATAGATGAGTGCAATCTTTCTATGTCTGTCTCTCTCTTTCTGACTCATTTCACTCAGCATGAAACTTTTCATGCCCATCCACTTAACTACAAAATTCTTGACCTCCTTTTTTCTAACAGCTGCATAGTATTCCATTGTATAGATGTACCAAAGTTTCCTCAACCAGTCATCCGTTCTGGGGCATTCGGGTTTTTTCCAGATTCTGGCTATTGGAAACAGTGCTGCGATGAACATACATGTGCAGATGTTGTTTCGATTGTACTTTTTTGCCTCTCTGGGATATATTCCCAGCAGTGGTATTGCTGGGTCAAATGGGAATTCAATATCTAATTTTTTGAGAGTCGTCCAAATTGTTTTCCAGAAGGGCTGAACCAGTCGGCATTCCCACCAGCAGTGAAGAAGGGTCCCTTTCTCCCCACATCCTCTCCAACAGCGGTTGCTTTTGTTCTTTTGGATGTGTGCTAGTCTCTGTGGTGTGAGGTGGTATCTCATGGTTGTTTTGATCTGCATCTCTCTGATGATTAGTGATGTAGAGCACTTTTTCATGTGCCTTTTGGCCATTCGTATTTCTTCCTTGGTAAAGTTTCTGTTCATTTCTTTGCCCCATTTTTTGATGGGGTTGGATGTTTTCTTCTTGTAGAGCTCAACCTGTGCTTTATATACCATTGATATCAACCCCTTATCTGATGGGTATTGTGTAAATATCCTTTCCCATTCTGTGGATAGTCTTTGTATTCTGGTCACTGTATCTCTTGCGGTGCAGAAGCTTTTTAGTTTAATGTAGTCCCATTTGTTGATCTCTGTTTTTAGTAGATTGCTTAGTTCCGTGTCACCTTTGAAGATAAAAGGTAGCTGTATTGTAATCTTCCCCACTGCTTCCTAGTTAATGATTGGGGAAAAAAAGAGGAGGCACATTTTGAAATGCTTAGTTCTACCTACTCACTCCAGGCATGACACTATTTTCCTCCCACAGCTACAATACTATGGACATTTCAGGATGAACAAAAATGGACCCAGAGCATTCAGATTTAATTTTTATTTTGAACCAGTAATCTTTATGGTTGACCCTAGAGTAACCACTTGCCTCAGACAAAAACCACTGTGGGGGCTGGAGGGATAGCACAGCGGGTAGGGCGTTTGCCTTGCACGCGGCCGACCCGGGTTCAGATCCCAGCATCCCATATGGTCCCCTGAGCACCGCCAGGGGTGATTCCTGAGTGCAGAGCCAGGAGTAACCCCTGTGCATCGCCAGGTGTGACCCAAAAAAGCAAAAAAAAAAAAAAAAAAAAACCACTGTGATTTAGAAGGTTCACATAGAGCATTTTTGGCTTCTTCAGGATGTTTTTAGCGAGTGCTCACCATTTACTAGTTTCCATATATGACAACATAACCCAGTGCTTTTCAACTTTATTTTTTAAAAAATAATGTCACTAAGTAGCAGGAACTATTTCATAGACTGGCAGGACATTATCTGCAAGGACTGGCACTAGTTTGTGGTCCAACATTGTTGTGACTTCATATAAAAGTAGATACTGACATAGTAATGAAGATGTGTTTCAAGTGGTAGAGAATATGACTAAATGATGCTGGAGTGATTCTAGTGGCAACTGAGGCATGGCCCTTATTATAAAACATACCGATTTCATCAATCCCTTAACACATGTATAGAACACACATAATAGTATTTTCTTGGGATATCATCAACTAGGGCAAAGGAACTGCTATCAAGAAACCATAAGGGTGGCATTGTACCTGGGGACATTGGTGGGGGAAAGTTTACACCAGTGGTAGAACTTGGAGTAAGAATATTGTATGTATAAAACTCAACTATGAATGCTCTTTTAAATCATGATGTTTTAAATAAAATAATAAAAATTACAAGAAATTGCATTTGTTATACTGCATTATATTTATCACCGTAAGTTTGTATCATCTGTGTTTACAGAAAATCCAGTAGAAGTGAACCTGTGGAGCTCAAATTCAGTTGTTCAAGAGACAATTAGATTTTGTTTTATTTAAACAGTTCGTGATGATAAGAATGATGACTATGAGGATGGAGATATGATACAGTGGATAGGGTGTTTTTCTTATATGTAACTGAGCCAGTTTTGATCCTTGGCACTACATATGGTCCCCTGAGTGCTGCACCAGGAGTGATCCCTGAGTACAGAGCAAGGAGAATGTCCTGGGCACTGCCAGATGTTCCCTCTCAAAAAAAATTAGATAAAGATGAAGAAGTATGATTAGTCAAGTACACTGGTTGTGAAAATCTTTTACCGTGGGCAAAAGTAAAATCATCATAGAAGTCTGTACATTTTTTTTCAAAGTCCCTTATTCTTGAAATAAGTACTCAGATAAAAGACTATACTATTGGTGAGAATGACTGGGGGCTATGGGGTGGGTGGGTGAGGTTATACCTAGTCAAATAAAACACACTGATGTTTTGACTAGGGAGAAGAAAATACTTCTGTGTGAAAACCTTATACCTAGGGAAGTAACAGGAATACAGGAATGATTAATGATGTCTCTATAAGATTCACC
The DNA here is from genome assembly GCF_027595985.1 of Sorex araneus. Lineage (NCBI taxonomy): Eukaryota > Metazoa > Chordata > Mammalia > Eulipotyphla > Soricidae > Sorex > Sorex araneus. The sequence goes on along the minus strand of NC_073302.1, from coordinate 263,873,071 downwards.
CCAAAGCCTTCCTCAAAGAAGAAATGCACTTGGAAAATAACTCTCCTAACCCTTCGGGCACTTCAAATTTAACTCACAGTTGGGTTTTCCATCCCTGGCAGAGTCGATTGCTGGTGATTTGATCACCGTTCATCTTAATCTGACTGAAATATCTTATCAGAAACAGCGCAGGAGGGAGGTAGCTCAGTAATAGAATATTTGATGTTGGAAGCAGCACAGGGTAGAGTCCAGTCTGTGGACTTAACCACACACTTAGAAACATTTATATATGTTTCCATAATTAATCCCATAAAGTACTATCAGCCTCTGGAAGTGGAAGCAATCCAGCTAGATAGTAGGGAAGACAGACATAAGACACTAGACTGTAAGACCTCACAGGTATCTAGAAATGTAGATTTTGTGCTTGCATACTTCATGCCTTCTTCTGGCTTCCCATCATCCCTGACTTGCAAAATTATTTGTTTCAGAGGTTGAAGGATACTGAATTGGTTGGTCTTCTACTGCTAGGGGCAATAGAAGAACTTCTCACCTTTGGGAGTTTGTTGATGGAGATATTATCCAGTTATCACTTGCATCACTTGTCTCCCCATAGATCTTTGATTTGCTTGAGCAGGTGCCACTAATGTCTCCATTTTTCCCTATCGCGTGCTAGTGTAGCACAATGATATCTGCTCACTCCAGGAACAGGAAGAGCCTCAAACTGTTCATTTAGGGTTTTAATGAAGAAGTCTGACCATCTTATTGTTGGGCAGCCACACAGTCTTTTGACGCCCTGTAGAATCCAGTCAGTAACAGCTCAAGTCCAGTGGTCTGAATGGCATTACATGTCCAGCCCATCTGATTTTTGATGTCTTGGCAAACAAGACAGCATCCTTGATTCTTAACTGTCGACGGAGCTCAGAACTCTGGATTCCTTCTCTCACTTGAATGAGATCTGATACTCCTAGCATAGCTCTTTCAATTTCTCTTTGGGATACCCGAATAGCGTTCCCATCCTGTTTGTGTAGGGCCCAGGTCTCTGAGACTTACGATAATGCAGGAAGAATGGTGGAATCGAAAAGATGTGCCCGGAGTTGGAGGTCCTTCGTCCTCTTAACCACTTCTTCGATGCTCTTGAAGGCGTTCCATGCTGATCTCTTCCTCCTGCACAGTTCTGGAGCCAAGTCGTTCCTCATGTTGAGTTCTTGACCCAGGTACATATAGCTGTGGCATTCGAAGATATTCGATCCATTGAGAGCAAATGGAGCCTTGAAACTAGTTCATTTTTCACGAGCATCATCTTATTGAGGTTCAGCTGCAGTCCGACATTTCCACACTTGCAGTCAAAGTCAGCCAGGATTTGTGCTGCTTGACTAATATTTGGCATTATGAGAACGATGTCATCAGCGAAGCAGAGGTGGTGTAGCTGCCAACCATCTATCTTCACTCCCGTTCCTTCCCATTCCAGTCGTCGCATGACGATATCGAGAGTGATCCAGGTACTTATCATAAATTCTAAAAAGTAGCACCTGTATATATCCTAGGTTAAATATCCCTGTGCCCTTGTAATTTTCTGAATTTTTTTGTAAAATCCCCTTCTGTTGAGAAGTGTGGAGCACGCTGCTTTCCCTCAAGCTTAATTCTACCTTGATCTGAGCTGTTCCTGTGCCCACAGCATTCTAGGCCTTTTCATCATATTCCTCCATTGGGATGCACACTTACTCTAAAGTTTTGTCTCCACTGACATTGTCTCAGATTTTCAAGTGTGATGTCGTTCCATGAGGTCTTCAACATGTTATGCGACTGCAGCAGTTACAGGTCACATTGAGAGACCTTAATAAAGAAAGACCTAACTTTCTTTATAGAATTATTATTGGCATAATTTGTTCTGTATATTTTGTGTGGAAGACCCAAGGTTTGACTTACCTTATTTTTGGAAACATGATGATTTGTTTCCTAGATATGACTTTGAGATATAGTAGTTGGGTAAAGGCTACAATTAAGACTATTTTGCCCTCAAATGGTTGTAAATATCTTTTTAAAATGAGTTATACTTGGCAATTTAGGCAATTTTTCTGTAAAGAAAATTAATTTATATTCAATTTTCTTCCTTCATAATAGTTATCAAATAGAAATGGGACAGTAGCATTTGTTCCACACTTTGGAAAAAATGTTTCCAAAAATGAATTACCTGCCTTAATTTATTATCTAGGATAGTTATGCAACAAATAAGGTATTACACTATACTTTCTTTTTTGCTAAATTTTGAGATGATCAAAAGAGTAGGATATTCATGAGACATAAGTACCTGTCAGTATCTGTATTGCAAATCATAATAACATTTGAAAAGGAAATAGAGAAAGAAGAAAAGCGCCTTCCATTGGTGTTGGCAGGAGGAAAACTGGGGACATTAGTGGAGGGGAATTTACACTGCTAAAGGTATTGAAACATTGTATGAGTGAAACTCAATCATGAAGAACTTTGTAACTATGTATTTCATGGTGATTCCATGAGAAAGAGAAAGAGAGAGAGAGAGAGACAAAGAGACAAACAGAGAGAGAAGTATAAATTATTTTAAGAAATTGATTTTTATTATTATTATTTTTTGCTTTTTGGGTCACACCCAGCAATGCACAGAGGTTACTCCTGGCTGTACACTCAGGAATTACTCCTGGCAGTGCTCGGGGAACCATATGGAATGCTGGGAATCGAACCCAGGTTGGCTGCATGCAAGGCAAACTCCCTACCCTCTGTGCTATCACTCCAGCCCCAAGAAATTTATTTTTTATGAGATTGTATGGTTGAATTTCTGAAGGACTTTGAGGAGATGGTTGAGAAAAATAGTGAGGTTGATATCATTCTGCTATTTAGAGATTTATTGACAGTATCCTAATATACTTATGAGACAAGTGGATACATATGATTCCAGCCTCTGTAAAACAGATTAGAATGGTAGAAGCTGGCTGATGATTTAAAGTGTTGAAGCATGTACTTTCCCTGTGCGAATCCATTATTTTATCCTTGGCATCACATGTTCCCCTGAGCATCACTAAGTGGTTTTCCCATCCCCAAAGTAAAATTGAAAAGTGGTAGATGAAGTGATTTTGAGACTATGGCCTCTGTGTCTTTCAAATTTGAAATCTGTTAGTATCTTATGAACAAGACTAGATATTAACTGGCTCTTTATGGTGGGGTGGTGTGGGAATAAAGCTTTTCAGTGCATATCCACGGAATGTGCGGTGTCTCCCTTCAGAAGGGGCAACAGAGTACTCTCTAGTATGAAGAAGTAAGTCTCCTTTCGGAGTAGAAGGTAAGCATTTTTACCAAGTTCTCTTTCTCTCTGTTTCTCTTTCTGTCTCTCCATCTCTGTATCTCTATATCTCTGCGCCTCTGTCTCTGTGTCTGTGTCTCTGTCTGTCTCTGTCTGTCTGTCTGTCTCTCTCTCTGTCTTTCTCTGTTTTGGGCCACTCTAGGCAGAACTAAATCCAGAAAAGCAAGCACCCCTACCTGATCTACTATTGTTCTGGTCCAGAGACCAGTTCCCAATCATATTATTTTTCTTTAACACATTACAATATATGCACTGACATACATCTGTGTTTATTCTCTTTGCTCCAACAGAACTTGGGTGTATGGTGAATGGATATACATATGCTAGATTTTATGTTACTTTATGTAGGAGAATAAAGGTCTTGATCTTGGGCCAAAAATCTCTTGTATTCAATCAGCACCCAAGAAAAATGTGGCAGACTAATACACTAGTTTGCAAGTCTTGGCCCTTTCACAACTCTTCACACCTTGAAGTCAGTGAGAGACTACATATTTATGTCAAAAAAATAAAAATTTAAATGTGCCTTTAGTGAATATGTAAATATATTTTATGCAGTACATCTCTCATGACTCTATATATGCATGTGTGTCTATATGCATGTGTGTCTATAGTTACATAGAAAGTGTAGTAGTGTTAGTACCAAACTGAGATGTGGATTTCAAAATTCCAAGCTCCTCAATCAGCAATAAAAATAAATAAATTAAAGTTGCATCTTTATATAACACATACTTAGTTTATTAAAATTGAATATTAAAGTAATTTGATCTTTCCCCAGTCAACTTTACTTAATACTATAGACTATTCCTTGTTAAGGCAACTTTATCCCAAGATAGAGATAAAATTGGTATTAATACTATTAAACTGAAGGTCAGGTTTTCAGCCAGTCAAGGATTCATTAGGAGCAGGCTGTGAGCTCCTGGAAACCTTCGTTGCCTCAGCTCCATTATGGAACTTATTAGTAGAAGGAACTTTATGTAATGAGTCTCATTACCCCCATGTGCAGTAATTCCTCCTCCTTCACCGCCCAACAATACGAATATTCTGTTTCACAGAAATTGTAATTTTTTTTCTTGGTTGACTGCCAATTTGCTACAATAATGAAAATGTTCCAAATTAAATGCCATTACCAGCCCTGATGCCAATATAAGATACAGTGACTGTAGATTTTTGTAGTGGTTTGATAGCAGAGTCCTAACAAACCATGCATTTCTAAGTTTGCAATACTTGCCTCATCTTAGATATAACAAAGGTAAAAGATGGCTTTAGCCCATGAGCTGTTCTTGGGGGAAAGAAAAGGAGGGTGTTTAGTTTACAAATTTCCAAAATATCCCCTGTAGTGCTCGAGCAGGCACCAGTAACATCTCCATTGTGAGACTTCTTGTTATTGTTTTTGTCATATAGAATACACTACGGGTAGCTTGTCAGGCTCTGCTGTGCGGGCAGGATACTCTCAGTAGCTTGCCGGACTTTCTGAAAGGGATGGAGGAATTGAACCCAGGTCGGCTGCATGCAAGGCAAACAACCTATCCACTGTGCTATCACTCTAGAACAAATATCCCCTGAGAGAATATAATCTAATACATGTCATAGTTATTTTTTTCTTTTTACATTTTTATTTCACTCCCCAAACTTTGCCTTTTACAAACTAGAAATAAGGAACGTTTAAGAAACTAAGATAAAGGTTTTAAGCTGTGATTTTGGGGAGGGGGCAAAGTGAGCACAGGGTTTAAGGCACTTTCCTTGAATGCTTCTAATCCTAAGGTAACCCTGGACCATATATGGTCCGCTGAGAGAAACCAGGAAGAGGCTTTAGTACAGAGCCAGGAGTGAGCTCTGAGTATTGGCAGGCACAATCCAGTTCTGTTTTTATATTTTTTAATAATATAAGCTGTGAGTTGTTTGATCTTTAATGAATGTACTGACATTCTACCATTTCTAAGGTTATACAGCAAAAGGTGAGCTGCAGGATACAATGCTGGAAAAATCCTGAATGCCATATCAAACTGGAAATGAGGTGTATACCTCAGAGTAGTTGCCATGATACATAAAACCATATTTTAAAGAAAAGACTGATGACGCCCACATGCAAAAAAGACAACAACAAACTGACAAAAGGAGATTGATATAAGAAAACAAAGGATTGTATTTGGTATTCCTGCGCCATTCAGAAGTTGAAAACTAAGAATTCAAAGAATCAGAATTTAAACTAAAGGACTAAGGCAATGATATTTGACCATCTTTGATGGATAGGAGAATGGAGGTAATAAAAGCATTTAATGTTTGCTTAAATAAAAATATTTAATACTTTTATAACTCTGAAAAGTTAGGTTTACATGAGCACAGTTAAAGCCCTGCTATTTAGAGAGCTGCAGGAAGACTGCCTTGGAGTATACTAAATTAATCTGAATGTGACCGTCACTGAGCTCAGCCAAACACCTGTATAAGTTAACTACTAGTGTCCCTCAGGTCATTAGCAAGCAAGCTCTATCTGCTCTTTGTTTCTTGCTAAGGAAAATGAGGTTTGACTGGGATCTTTTAACTAAGACTATGAGACTAAATAAGGTAAAAAAAAAAAAAAAGAAAAAGAGAAAAGAGTTCTCTTTAGTAATTGGGTGCTTATTTAGGACAAGATATTAATTAAGCTATAAACATTTATAGTTAGTCTGAAAAAATCCTGGAACCTCAATAGTGCATTGTAGAATATTTCACTTTGTTAAATCACAGTTAACACCTTGGTTAATCCTTGCTTCTTAATTTCTATGCTATTGTTTCTAGTTCGGCACACCTAGTCAAATATTTTCAGTTACTAGTTTGTTCTAGTTATTTTTCTTTTGAAATTAATCTGCTGTTAAATATGTACATTTGTTTTTTTAATTTTGGTTAAATTATTCTTTTAAATTAAATACTGTATATTTGTGTAGCATAGGTTTAATTACCCAGAGAAAATCTCAAATTAATTGCTTATGTCCTTGAAATTAGCAAACAATCATCTTTAAAGCAATGCATCTAAATATATCTTAGTGTCCCAGTCATATTTTCTCTATAAAGCAGATGTATTTTTGCTTTCTGATGGGTCTCTCGTGCACAAGGGATATACAAAGGCATATAAAATGGTTTGAACTTAAGCTTTGTTCCCTCTAAATGGGCTTTTTTCCTTGTTAAAATTGTAATTAGGTAAATGGGTTTGTAGTGAAGGGTAGATGAAAGAAGGGTTACATAGGAGTAGAAGTTTTTAGAACATCTTTTGGTGATTTAATCATAAGAGCTCAGGTCAAGCATCTACTTTTCAAATGCATCTTCAAGAATCTCTAGAGATGCACAGTGTAAAAATGTGCCCCAATCCAAAACTCATATCTAACATTCTACCTTCTAGATTCTTCCTTCTATTTCTGTTACTTTTGTTTCTTCATTTTGTGCTACGCAGGTTTCCAAAGTAGTAGAGTTTTAAGCATTCTATTCCTTTTATGAGTTAGATTTAAATATTTGGTCTGCACTGAGTTACCTAAATACTATCTCTCTCTTTTTCTCTCTCTCTCTCAAACACACACACACACTCGCTCTCTTTCTCTCTCTCTCCATATATAATATGACATAATATATATAAAACAAATGACACACGCAGAATTAAGCTTACCATTGTGATAATAAAAAAATAAAGTTTAATATAAGAAACGATCAATGTATTGTAAAGCTTATTATTTAAATTTCAATGCTAGTCTCTTGATCTGACATAAATCTTTAGTTAAAAGTGGAGCAGGCTGGAGCAATAGCACAGTGGGTGAGGCATTTGCCTTGCACGCTGCTGACCTGGGTTCGATTCCCAGCATCCCATGTGGTCCCCTGAGCACCGCCAGGAGTAATTCCTGAGTGAAGAACCAGGAGTAACCCCTGTGCATCTCTGAGTTCGGAGCAAAAAGAAAAAAAATGTGGAGCCAATTTCATACATTATTAAGATATCAGATAGGTGAGTGATGATATCACAATGAAGGTGAATTGGAGCAAGAGGAGTGGGTAGATTCCTAGATTCTGTAAGAATAACACTTATTTATATGTTCATATAGATAGAATGCTCATTTTAATAAAAAGCCTTCTACTCAAAAACATGAAAATCAATATTTTCAGTGTTGCTAAGAATTTCTTAATGTCTAATTACAGGAAAATATTTTCTTTCATCACAGTCATTATACCTACCATATGTGCCTGGTACATTGCAGGTTCTATTCAAGGCTTACAGAAAAGGTGAATGGATTACTTGGGAAACATAAAAGACAAATGATATAAATCCTTAAATTAGGCATAATGCATTTATTGAAATTTAAATAAATGTAAATGCATATTTGATCACGATCACAAAATCCCGTTTATCCTCGAGTGGCGAGTGGTCTCAGTAACCTCTATATTCGTCCTATCCCTGAGATTTTAGAAGCTTCTCTCTTCTTGGCCATCCCAACGATGCTGCATTGGAGGATCTTTCAGGATCAGGAGAATGAGATTCATCTGGTTACTGGCTTTGGCATATAGATACACCATGGGAAACTTGAGAGGCTGTCCCATGTGTGCAGGAAGCTCTCAGTAGCTTGCTAGTTTCTCCCAGAGGAAGAAGTAGGTTATAAGGTATCGCTTCTGGGAGCTTGCTTTTAAGTCTCTGGATGTTGGCTGTTGATGGGATTACACACACCTGGGTTCCTCTTCTGGTACCTTCATGAGGCCTGTCCGAACGTTTGGAGAGGGGCCTCGAGCATAGCTGTGGCTAGGTTCCAGTGGTCTTTGGCCACGAGGAGCTCTGCTTGGGGCAGGGAGGGAAGATGGAGCCCATCCCCTCTGAGGGTCCCCGGGGAAGACAGCCAGGCCTTCGGGTAAGAGACTCTCTGCAGAGAGTCTGCAGAGAGTCTCTTGCCCGCATATTTTATAAGCCTTATTTTTGCATAATTCTGCCCAATAGTGTTTTTTTAATTGTACATTTTATAGTTTTAGGAACTAAGTAACCATGGACCCATAATTTTGTTTTAGAACTTTCATTTAATTTTGTAAAAAAAAAAAATGGGTCCCTTCTTAGCCATCCCCTTTTACTTTCCACTATAACTCAGCACTTCCTGAACCCTAGGCAAATATTCACCTTATTACTGCCCTCTTATTTTTGCTTTTGTATTTAAGTAAATAAGATTATACAATAGGGGTCTGTTAGTGATTGCATTTCCCACTCTTTTTAATATTTTGAGGTCTATCCCTATTGTAGCATTCTTTTTTTGCTGATCTTGAATAATACCTTATGTGAATACTGTAGCACTGTAGCACTGTAACACTGTCATCATGTATGTTCATCAATTTGCTCAAGCGGGCACCAGTAGCATCTCCATTGTGAGACTTATTGCTACTGTTTTTGGCATATCAAATACACCACGGGTAGCTTGCCAGGCTGTGCCTTGGGGATGGGATGAACTGGAGAGATAGCACAGTAGGTAGGGCATTTGCCTTGCATGTGGCCAACATACATATGTATTGCTTAAAATTATATTTCAAAACTTTGGTAGAACCAGGGTAATCCATTTATAAGGACCAGATTGGTGGAATAGCTTTATAAAACTAATTATGAAAGGTTAGTGATCTATTTTTAAATTGAACTCATATTAAAATTTGGAAATATGGAAAATAATATTCTTCTTAAATCATTCACTGGCATTGTACAACTTTTATTGGGAATATAATGATAGTTATTAATGTTACAATTATGTAAACTATTGTACTATGTACGTTAACATATCATACAATTCATTCTATAAACAACCTTGTAATATAGTTTTAGTTCAATATTTCAATGAAGAAACCGGAACTTTGTTCTTCTAATACTAATGCAGATAAGATAAATTAAAATTAATTCTTAAGTTCTGCTAGGAATCGCAGCTTTTCACCTTCTTAATTTTGTTTGCTGTGTTAACCTCAAGTTGTAGCAAAATATGTACGTCTATTAGTGATATCAAACTAACTGATGGATATTTTTAAATACAAATTGTGTAGCCTCTTTTGGCTAGGGGAGTTTGTAGTTGTTCATACAAAGGTCCTTTGAAAAGGCGCTCATGGCGACTTAGAATAAAGAAAGATTAGGGTGGATCCCAAACATTTCCTCTTCCAAATTTGTATTGCTAATGGATTGTTGATAACTAATTTTACCTGAGGGGAAAGGCTACATACAATAAGGAAGTAGTTCATAAGAACACCATTCTAATCCCTGTTGTCCAGGGCTTCCCACATATCACAATTTGTTAGTTCAAATTTTCTAAAGGCTAGATTTATTTTCCAGATTTATACAAAAAGTTGCTTCCAGTAGAATTCTTTAGTGCAGGTACTAAAGGTTTTAATTAACATGGAAATTACTTTAGAAATTAAATAGTAACAATGAACCAAGGGTCTTTAAAATTAACTGGAAGCAAGTGTTTATTGCTTTTAGAGACCTCTACATCACAGCAAAAGCATAGCAACTAATTGGATATCTTAAAACTGTAATTATTGTTTTCTGCTGAAATCATCCTCATTAAAATAATCTTCAAAGGCAGGAAATATTGCCATGATATACAGTATTTTTTCTACTACGAGATAATAGAAGCAATCAAACATACCCTCATCCTTTTGCTTTATCTAATCACTACAGTTAATTTGATATTTAGTATTTCTTGGGATGTCTTTGCTATTTCTACATCGGAGTATTTCTTTCTTGTATTTTCTTTTTTTTTTTTTCCTTTCCTTCCTGCCTCAATAACCAAGCATCATGCAAACTCTTGGTTCTGAGGAGCTGCACAACTTTAATTGTTGTCCTTGCACATGTGTTTACCAGGGTCATGTATCTAATTATAGTAATTATACACATTGTTGTTTTTGTGTTTGGCTTTTGGCCACAAAGTGTGATCCTCAGGGTTTACTCCTGGCTCTAGACTCAGGGGATAACTTCTGGTGGGGCTGAAAGAAACACGTGGTAGTGGAAATCAAAACCAAATCGGCCTTGTACAAGGTAAGTGCCCTATACTGTGTATTATCTTTCTGGCCTGCTTATACCCATTCAGGGTAAACTGCTCACCTAGGATTACTGTGATACTCACACACACATCTGTGCAATGAGTCGTATTTCTGGCCACACTAGTTTTAGTGCTTAAACATCTAATACCTGTGAACTAGAGATTATAACCTATTTTTGTTGTTGTTTTGCCACAAAATTTTGTCACAGCCGATTACTGGGAGCATTCTAGCATCATGTAGACAGCACTAAGGACTGAATGCATGATGTCATGCTTTTCATGCAAGTACTTTTATTTATTTTCACTTTTATTTTTAAAACTAATTTATGATCACATCTGAATATTTTAAAGTGATTGAAGAAGCTAAAGAGATAGCACAGCAGGTAAGGTGCTCACTTTTCTTAGACCTGACCCAATTTGGGTCAATTTGACCTTATGTGATCTCCTGTGTCCTGCCAGAGTGATTGCTGAATGCGGACCCAGGACTCAGTCCTGAACACTATTGGATAGAACCTCAAAAAAAAAAAAAAGAGTGCATACATTTCAATATATTTCTTATATATCATATATGAAAGAGATTATTCTGGATTCTGACTGGGTTTACTCAGCATTCTATCCTTTAGTTCAATTTACAGAATGGCAAGTTTAATGATTTTATCTTTTCTTGCAGCTGAGTAGTATTCTTTGTTGTATAGATAGCAGAGTTTCTGTGTTCAATCTCTGTTCTTGGACATGAGTTGTTTCAAGATCTTGGTTATTCTGAATACTGCTACAATGAATATACGTGTACAAAAATAGATATTTTAAAAATAGCATATGTGGGTTCGTGGGGCAGATGTTGAGAAGTGGAATGGCTGGATCATATTGGAGATAGGTTCTTAAATTTTTGACAGTTTTCCATATTATGTTCCAAAGAAACTGAATCATTCAGCATTGCTAACAATAAAAAAAAATAAAGATAACTTTTCCCCATAAATCATCGTTCTTGTGATTTTATACTCAATATGTTTTTGGAATATATTATGAATTTTTTTTTTTGCTTCTTGGGTCATACCTGGCAATGCACAGGAGTTATTCCTGGCTCTGCACTCAGGAATTTCTCTTTGCAGTGCTCAGTGGACAATATGGGATACTGGGAATCAAACCTGGGTCGGGCGTGTGCAAGGCACACGCCCTACCCACTGTGCTATCACTCTAGTCCCCTGATACCTTCATTAACCCATTAATTCTGCATATAATTTATTGCAGATATGTATATATATATATATATATATATGTGTGTGTATGCTTTTCTCTTGGTCCTGGTTATGACTATGCTGTTGTAAACATTATTCATTTGTATATTTGAGCTTGGATGTGTAAGTTAGAATTTATCTAGAGATTTAATTATTCACTGGAGATGTTGACCCTTCATCTTCCAGTATTATAAAATTGTAATTGATAAAAAAATGTGAGTACATATATACACTATATACACATATATAGATATAATGAAATTATGTTACATTAAAGGTTAAAAATTAACCACAGAATTCATTAGATCTAACTAAATATGTTGGTAATTTTTAATTTGGCAAAGTGTTTTGAAACCCAAAACCAATTTTCAGGCCAAGAAAACTTACAGCATTGATAGTAATAAAAGGAAAGTTTTAGAATATTAGTGTATTTTAGCTGATTCTTTTTTTTTTTTTTTTTTGCTTTTTGGGTCACACCCGGCAATGCACAGGGGTTACTCCTGGCTCATGCACTCAGGAATTACTCATGGCGGTGCTCAGGGGACCATATGGGATGCTGGGAATCAAACCTGGGTCGGCCGCATGCAAGGCAAACGCCCTACCCTCTGTGCTATTGCTCCAGCCCCTAGCTGATTCTTAATGTAGTTAGAAAAACTTCCCCCAAAGACAAATTTACATGAGAAATAATAAGTAAAGATCTATGAACGGGAATGCATTTCTTCTTCAATGAGTGTCTTCCTGATAACTGAAAATAAGTTCATTGATAACACCAGCATTTTCAATCTCCTTTGTGGAGAGAAAAGTAGGAGGTTGGGGAGCTTACTCTGACTGTACTTAGGGATCGTTCCTGGTGATTTGTGGTACCCATATAGGATCCCAAGAATCAAACTCAGGTTGGCTGCATGCAAGACGAGTTTCCTGTCTGCTGTACTTTTCTCTGGCCCCAGCATTTTTATCTTGACATATTAAAAAATCAGCTGCTTCTGTTTCTCAATAAACTCATTATTGTGGCTCTGATTTATCAAATTAATGGGATAGTGAATTAACATGGTACCATGGAAAATGAAAGTAATGTATGACACTATATTCACCATTAATAATATAAAATTCCAGTGAGAGCCAGTAGTTTCATTTATACTCAAGGTAAATTGAATAAGAAATTATGAGAAGCTAATTATAAATTTCCTTGATATTATTACTAATCTCTAGTTAATACCACTTCCATTGACTAATAATATATACCTATGTACACTGGGAATTAAGTATATCACTAAGATAATTGTACTACCAAAGAAAACACACATTATTTTTTGTGATTTTTAAAATCTCCTGCCTCGAAATTCTCCCCCCCCACACACACACTGCCACACACATGCTCACACCTTTTTTTTGTTATGCTATATACTTAGGTCATATTTCTAGCTCTACCCTATAGGGCTCAGTAGTACTCCTGGGTGCTGGGGAGAGAATCTAGGTCAGTCGCATGCAAGGAAAGTGCTCTACCTGATGTACTATCATTCTGGTTGTATCTCTGCTTTTAAACTAGACATAGAATCTGACATATACTCCAAATATATTAGACTTTTTGATCGGTAAAGGTACAGATATCACAGGGACTGAATATCACAGGATGAATAGAGAGCTAATAATGTAATTAATTATGCACTAGAATATAAATGTAAGTGCGAAACTTTAGTCTATTTTTTTCTATATCTTAAAATTTAACCCTTCTGGTTCATATAGTTGACAATAAAATTCTGTTGAATTAGTAAGTGTTTTGTTTACTAGCAAATGTCTTCCAGATGCTATAGTACACATTCTATGCAAAAAATTAGTTTTGGATGTTTGTTACTTTCTCAGAACCATAGGAAACATGCATATACCACAATTAGGCATATACATTTATTACAATGGCAAAATACCTATTTTTTATTAAATGTACTTAGCCTAAGAGGATTTCTTGTTCATAACAATCAACAAAATTTTATTTTCAATTATGTATATATGTATATGTACATATATAATGTGATATATTTTATGTGATTTTTCATTTAATACCCACAGTGCTTCATATCCAGTGTCTAATACTTATATCCTCAACCCTTCTGTAAATTTCTACCATCCAGTGATACTAAGAATATTTAATATAAACAATTTTCAGAATTGATTTTAAGTATTCATCACTCCTTCTAAAATACTTTGATATCTGTTAACGCTTTTTTTTTTTTATTTTGGTATCTCTACTACTTCCGAAATGCCCTCAGGATTCATTGCTGCTCTATTCCAATTTCTAATCTCAGATCTCCACTGAGTGTCCTACCTGCAGCCTATCACTGAGCCTTGACATTTTATTACAGTGATACTGATCAGCCAGTCCATGCTCTAGAAACAAGGTACCATTAGGTGGTGCTTTTCTTTTCCTTTTCTGTCTACAGTAAGTGACATTTACCTAACAAAATTTTATACTCCAAGTACAACTACTCAGTTACATACACAGAATGTGGTATAGTGTTTTACTTTGTTTCCATTTTAAACATTCATTATGGTGACAAGACTAAAGATTATTGTTGTTGTTACTTAGAAACTATTCTTTTAATACCCTTGTGCTCAGAAGTTTCAAGAAAAATGGCTAAACATATTTTCATTTTATGTGTCTACATATCTACATCCTATTAAGTTAAAATTTTAGATGTATATTTTCAATACTATTTGTGTGGCTTATTTTTTATTTAATTGGTTTTATTTTCTATTCCTTATTTTTTTCAATTTTCATATATTTTATTTTCATAAAAGTAATTCACAATAGTTCTTTACAGACACTATTCAAACACCAATTCTACCACCAACCACCTTCCCACCACAAGAAGAGGGAAGTGTGTGAATGTTGTTATATTTAATTCTGGAGCCATTTAAGTCCCTAGACAAGAGAATAAAAGCAAGTATGTTAAAACCAAAGAAATGTGTGCTACTTTTGATAAGTAAGTGAGATAGAGTGTAAGAAGTTTCAAGGCTGAGGATGCAGCCACGTGCACCAGGAAATTCTACAGCACTCTATTTCGAGAGCTTTAGTTGGTAGTCTCTGGGTCTTGGCCATTGACGACATTACATGGTGCTGGGACAGTTTGTGGCTGTGACAGCCAAGCTACTGGAAAACTGGTGAGCTGTGTGGACATGTCCTCCACCATAAGAGTCTCCCCAGTCCCTGCCAACCAAATCTTTTAAAATCATTTTTAATATAAGTAAAGATGTATGATTACAACGTTGTTGATAATTATAGGTTTTAGGCATATAATATTTCAACACAAATCCCACCACCAGAGTCAACTTCCCTACACCATTGTTTCCATATCCTGTCCCCGTCACCCCCACACTACATGCCTTTCACTTGACAGGCACATTACAAATTCCCAGTGGTTGCAGCTTAGATCTCAAGTTTTCGGTTTTCTTGGCTCTGTATTTTGGATATATACTGATACCATTCTACCACATAGCCAGAATATGATCCTTATTTATCCATTATTTACCTTTCTCTTCATTTTCCTTCCTCCCTAGATTTCTTTCTTTCTGTGTTCTACTCCTCTCTAAACCCTGGGGTTAAGCGTGATTAAGCATCTCACTGTTACTTCAATCCATTTTCTTATCCAGTTATTCTATATACACAAGTAAGGGACATGATCCTGTGTTTGTCTCAGTTCTTCTTGTTTACTTCACCCAACATGATACTTTCCAGTTCCAACCAGGTTGCAGCAAACTGCATGATTTCATTGTTCTTTACTGTTGCATAGTATTCCTTTGTGTATATATGAACACCACAGATCCCCTCATCTGCCGTTGGACCACCATGTTGATTCCATATCTTATCTATTTTATCCAGTGCAATAATGGATGTGTACATGTATTCTTTTGAATGTTTTTAAGTCCTAGAAGTAAATGTCCAAAAGTCGAATTGTTAGGTTATATGGCAGTTGAATTCTGTTTACTGGGAACTTTACATACTGTTTCCTGTAATGGGTGTACCAGACAACATTCCCACTAAGTGGTGGATAAAATTTCCTTTTCACCACATACCTGCCAATAGATTGTTCTTAGTATTTTTGATATGTGCCATTCTTATAACGAGAGATGGCATCAAGAAATAATTTTATTATGGACAACTCTTTGGGAAAGCAACTATAAATTGAATAAAAGTAAATAGTTATGGATTAATGATGAGGTGAATATAATAAAGTCTAGATAAAGGAATCAGAAAATCCACTGGGAAACTCAAAAATGGATAATTTTGCAATACTTGTTGCTTTATAGAATTTTTGATGCAAATTCCTTTTCATCCTTTTGTTTTTGGCCAGCCATAATATCCCATAATAATACATGGTGTTTGTTAATGTTGATATATTTTAGTTGAATTGATTTTTTTGTTGAAATCTTTTCTTGACCAGCATACCTTTAATGAATGATATATACTGGATACTTGATATACTACCTAAAACTCTACTCAGAACTGAAAGTCTTAATACCCTAGTTCCAGAAAACTGTCAGCAAGAAATACTCAGTTTTTATCTGTATAAATTTTCCCTAATAGAAGCAGATTGCCCAACTCCCTTTTAGCCCACCTCAATGACTGATTATTGAAAGACACTAATGCATTTCTTTCTCCAGCTATTCTATAGAACACAGGTAAGTGGTATCAGTTTGTTTGTTTGTTTGTTTCCTTCTGGCTTACTTCACTTAACATGTATCCTCTAGTTCAGAATACTCAAGT
Source organism: Sorex araneus (assembly GCF_027595985.1). NCBI lineage: Eukaryota > Metazoa > Chordata > Mammalia > Eulipotyphla > Soricidae > Sorex > Sorex araneus. Next base: position 263,856,760 of record NC_073302.1, on the reverse strand, counting down.
ATACATTCATAATTGTTATACCAAAGTGGAGTGACTCTGAAGAGACATGTCAAATTCATAGCTCTCTATAGGAACTGCCGACATCATTCTGTACCTAAATTGTAACAGTATTTATTTTTCTCATAATGTCCCTTCCCAAATTCCATAGATGTTTATCTAATACAAATATATTCCTGAAAAGAATCCTGCTTTAGCCTCAGTCAATGAAGAACTTTCACACCAAAGTTTCAAAATATCACAATTATCTCAGATTTTGGAGATTCCACTAGTATTGTATGTACTAACAAACAAATTAGTAAAATTTTTTCAAAAAATATTACATTGAAGCAACTTTACAATAACTTTAGCACGCAGTCACAAAGCGGCCTTGTTCTCCTTCTTGGAGAACCTGACAAGCTATCAGGAGTCTATTGTCCACAAGGGAGAGCCTTGCAAGCCCCCCATGGCGTATTCATATCCCAAATACAGTAAAAGATATATACATACCTCTCGGAGAGCCCGGCAAGCTACCGAGAGTATCTCACCCGCACGGCAGAGCCTGGCAAGCTACCCGTGGCGTCTTTGATATGCCAAAAACAGTAACAATAGGTCTCATTCCCTTGACCCTGAAAGAGCCTCCAATCATTGGGAAAGACGAGTAAGGAGAGACTGCTAAAGTCTCAGGGCTGAGTGTAATAGATATGTTACTGGTGCCCACTTGAGTAAATTGACAAACAATGGGTGATACAGTGTTACAGTGACAGAGATACAGTGACAGAATATTATATTACTATACATTATTGCATATTATATATTGTTTATTTCATATTATCATTTAATATTATAATATGATATATTATAATATATTATACACAATATATTACTAATATATTATATTAATATAATATTATAGTAAATATTATAAGTAAAGCATTAACCAATATGTCAATAGAGAGGAGCAAAGTGTTGAAGTATGTCAGAATCAGAGGCTTTATTTTTTGGTAAAAGAAATGTTGAATTTAGTCTTGCCAAGTGGACAGGATTTTGATAAATGAAAAGAATAAAGATTAAGATATTCTCCTTAAAAATTATCAGTGACCCAGGAAAATTTCCAGTATTCATTATCCATCACTCTGTGAGTGACTTGGCCAAGCACTGGCAAGGTGGCAATCAAGTAGTACTTATTCAGTTGTTTTAAAGGATACTTTCAAGATTTTTTCCTCAAAAGCTCTTAAGTTGATTGTGACTCTTTTTTTAAATTTTATTTTGTTTTATTGAATCACTGTGGGGGGAAAAATACAAAGCTTTCAGGTTTAAGTCTCAGTCATACAATGATTGAACCCTCATCCCTTCACCAGTGTACATGTTCCACCACCAAGAACCCCAATATACCCCCTCCCACCCAGCCCCCACCTAAATAGCTAATAATCTTCATTTTATTCTCTCTATACTTTGAATACATTCAATATTTCAATAGAGAACTCACTATCATTGTTTGGAATTTTCCCCCAACTATCAGGCCTGCTGAAAAGGCATCATTTAATGATTTCTTTTCATTGCTGAGAATGAAGACTCAATGAGCTCTTTGGTTTTGGATTTCTGATACTTTAGTTCAGTTCAGTCTAGAAGCATGCCTGTAAGAAGCCGCTCTGGGTGCCAGAATGGGATAGAAGACCTCTTGGAACATAGTCTTTACCAGCAGAGGGTCTGTTTTGCAGCTCCGGATCTTATCTGGGCCGAGGGCGTGCCAGTAACGCCCCCATCCTATGATCGCCTATGAGCCACAGCATTTCAAAGTTCCTACCTCTGTGTGGAAGTCTTAGGGGGTGGCTCTCGACACGTGGATGATGCTGCTGCCACCATTTTCCACGCAGAAAAACAGGGTAGAAAGGGAAAATCCCTCCCTGGGCGGCACATAGTCGTAGTACAGCTCACAGTCTAGCATTTCTGTAAGACATGTCTTCTTGCATGTCTGTAAGAAGCCACTCTGGATGCCAAAATGGATTAGAAGACCTCTTGGAACTTAGTCTTTACTAGCAGAGGGGCTGATTGTGACTCTTATCACAGTTTCTATGAAATCTTTAGATTTAATGATCTTACCACTGTTTAAGTAAGTTGCCACAGGAGAGCTGTCAACCTAAAATAATCTCACATGTTCTCATTTGAAGAACTGTCTCAGGAGATGGATGTTCAAGGAAATTATTACCCTTAAGAATAATAATGTTTAGCGAGCTTCTAAAGACAGAGTGTGTTCATAGTCTTTTATCAGTCTTATTTAATCAGAGTAGATTATGTCTTGAGAAATTAGGCCATAGCCAAATATGCTCAACATTGCATTGAAACACAAGCATTATAAAGAATTTGATTTAACTTACTCTAAGTACACTAACTTTGAGTGTTATAGGAAGTCCATAACTCCAAATGAAAATGTAGTAAAATGGCATTTAAATATTTGACATTTATATTGATGATTGTGCTTAATGCATAAGTTTAATAATAATTTCAGGATTAAAAACCAATTAATATTATTGTTAGTATTCTGAGTTTAGAACATGTAATTTTGAAGCACAGAGAAAACTTACAGTAGCAAGAGTGGCTCTTTGTGATGCACATCTTTTGAAAAGAGAGGAAACAAGGTTTCTGTAATACAAATAAGATTTTTCTATATAGCATTTTGTAAGGAGGAGGGGACAGAGTGTCCCTTCCCTACTTGGTGGGAGGCCACACCCAAGAGTGCTCAGGGATTTTTCTGGGCTCTGGGCTCTGGGATCACTCCTGGGTTCAATTGCAAGCAAGCATATTGTCTAAACACCTGTTATCTCCCCAACCTTCTATATAACATTTTAAAGGTCAACTCATTAAGCCACTTATTCCCTGAATCAATGGTTACACATGGTAGCCACAATAGGGCTTCATCATGATCTAAAATAAGTCATAACCACCTGTCTTATCTATTACCAACAAGCTCTATTCTAGAAGCATATTGAATCTTAACAAAGACTGCAATGTAAAGAAACCAATGTGACTTCATTCCACTTTGTCAACTCTACTAAAATAAATAAAAGTATGTTCTAGCTGGTTTGTTAAGACAGAGTGGGTGAGTCAGGTAAGTATTAACAGCTTTATTCCACATTATTCAATTTATCTGAGAGACAATTTTAGGACACCTGTATAACTTCATTTGTCAGAACTCATAAATCTAATCCTGAACTACTTTATACAGAAAATTTAATTTAACTGAAATCAATGCAATACAATCAAAAGTATTAAGTAGGCACAGTGTGATTGTTATTTGTACAGCATTCTCAAGATATAATGGAAGGCAAAAAGAAATAAATATAAGTTGATCTTGCAGTAAAAACCTAGATATTCTTTAATTCAAATACAAGATACAAAGTAGGGAGACACAGAAAAATAGAGAGAGAGAGAGAGAGAGAGAGAAGCAAGAGAGAACACAGAACATCGATTAAAAACTTGACTTATTTTAGTGCATAATTTTGACTTATTTTAATGCATAATTATTTATGAAAAATTGTTCAATTTTTTAATAAACCTTCAATAATGTGGAGATAATTGCATAGAATCAACATTATAGTGTAAGTATTTCTATTGTTTCCTTTTTGCTACTGAGAAAACTATTAATAGGCTTAAAATAACTTTCATTAGCTAACATAGTTACTAGGGTACCAGAACTAGATTCAAACGCTTGATTTGAATATACCAGAACTATTTTCAAACACTTATTCCCAAGTCCAAATATTTTACAAATAGTTTGCATTGTCATTTTGATTCTTCTGTAACAGTACAATATAAATTAAACTACCATGGTCATAAGAAAATATATAAATGTCTTACTAAGTGTGATTCTTTTAATAATGTACAAAATCCATTTTGCCATTCTGTTATCTAGATGTGGATAGCTCCAATTCAAAATAGTATTTTTGTTTGAAAATTACTTAGTGGTTAATTATCTGTTAATAAAATTAGGGGGCCATAAAATATTAAATAAAAAATTGCAAATATGCCAACCCCTATGATTTATCCACAGGGACTAAATTATCTGCAAGAAGCTATAGCAAATAGTAGTGTAGTCATTACAACGTTTTAGATCTTATAATTATTTTTCTCTCGTTTCCTATATATCTATTAATATATCAAAAATACAAACTTAATGTCCTCTCTATCCAAGATATAGATATGATTTAAAAAAGATTATGGTGATAAATAAATGTTACACTTAATATTTCAGGACATTTTAAATGTTTCTTTGGATTTTATATCTTATAGCTAGAATTGTAAGGAAACTTGGAATGGAAATTCTTGCTGATGGCTCATTTTCCACTTGAATAAATTATATTGATATGCTCAAGAAATGGAGCATCACTATGGAAATATGAGGAAAAAAGTTTGATTATCTTGACATAGTGGTCATTAATCATTTAAATTAACATGAATACGTAACTGTGTAGTTGGGTATTATGCAATTTATTTCAGGAATGTATAATTTCCAATCTACTGAGGAATTACAGAACAAGTTAAGATTATATTATTATCATTCTATATATGTATATATTTTAAATTGCCTTTCAGTGTTTAAATATCAGTCTTGATGAATAAACTTAAAGCATTTTTCCTTTCTTAAACTTGACTATAATACCATATATGTAAAATAATGTGTATTTGACACACTTAGAATTTTCTTGTTATTGTTTAATTTTTCAAATAGTAGTTATTTTAAAACAAACTCTATATGTATCTCCTTAGATATGCTTCATATGCATTCAACCCATAAATTTTTATTTAGTATGTAATATATCATAATGTCACAGTTATCAGAATTAAACTTAAAATTTCAAAGGGAAATTTATGGATTCTTTTCAATTTATTTTAAATATGATATTTGGTCTTGGATTTAAGTTATTCTCATCTTCTATTCTCAGTCACGCCCTAGAAAATATCATCTGCCACATTCTCCATGTAGTCTGAAATAGCTACAGGCTATTGTATTTATTCTTATGCTTTAAAAAGAAATGTTGGCCTACCTTTGAATTTAATAACAAAAATCCTTTTTTCACAAGTTTGAGAGACAATGTACATATTTGATTTTGGAGGGTGAGAAATGGTTTTGAAATTGTGAGTTATTAAAACACTTTGATTTAGTTTCATTCCTGACAATTTATAGGAAAAAAAAAGAAGGCAGAGAACAAGCTCTTAGGGATTTCTTTAAAATATATTATATGTTTAAAACTAAACTTAATGTCAAAATATCCTCCAAGCAGATAATATATGACACATCCATAAGTTAGTGATCAGCTATCTCATTGATATGTAGAAATACTTTTTTACCATTTCTTAATCCTGATCTTGTATATATAAATGACATAAGCAAATATTCCCAAAACCACTTTAAGTAGCACTTTTTTCTTTCTTTAAATATTTCGTGTCAATATAGTCAATATAGCAGAGAGTCTCTTGCCCATGCGCCTGGCTGTCTTCCCCAGGGACCCTCGGAGGGGATGGGCTCCAGCTTCCCTCCCCGCCCCAGCAGAGCTCCCAGCAGCTGAAGACCTCTGAACCTAGCCACAGCCATGCTGAAGGCCCTTTAAAAGCAAACTTCTGGAAGTGCGATCTTATATCCTACTTCTCCCTCTGGAGTATCTGGCAAGCTACCAAGAGTTTCCTGCCTACATGGGAGAGCCTCGCAAACTCCCCATGGTGTATTCATATGCCAAAACCAGTACCAAGCTGGTTCTCATTCCCCTGACCCTCAAAGAGCCTCCAATGTGGCATCGTTGGGAAGGATGAGTAGAGAGAGGCTTCTAAAATTTCAGGGATAGGACGAATACAGATGTTACTGAGACTGTTCGAGAAATTCCATGATCAACGGGATGATGATGGCAGTGATAATAGTAGAGTTTTGTCTTTGTAGATATTGATCAATATTGATCGAACACCTATACAAAAATCTGTAACTGTGGAGAGTGTGCACTCTTACTATTCAAATATTCTAACATAATGGTGTGTGATACACTATTGAGTTTTACTCACCTCAACTCAATATGCGACACATAAAAAGTAAAACCATACATAAGAAGGAAAGGTGGGCTGTGGCGAAGGCAGGCAGGCAGGATACGGAGCTGGCGATCGGAGAACCAGAGTGGCCTCCCCAGGCTCTTCTGAGACAATGGGCAGAGGATGGGCAGTGGGTGGACTCCGCAGCATTGCCCAGTCTCTCCCTTTATGACACAGTTATAGTTGTCATTAAGGCCATAGTCTCAATCATCAGAGTTCCTTTATCCTAGCCTCGCAGACCTCAAAGTCTCTAACGTCTGAGTTTTCCTCCTCGTCTTCTTGTCTTCTCTTTGTTGCTGTGCTTTCTATCTTCCTTTGTGCTCTGCTTCTACGTGTGTCATTGTGATCTTTTCTATCTGTCTCTGTAATCTCTGACTCTCGTTTCTGTAGTCTTTCCTCTGGTCTCCGTTTCTCTGGCCTCAGTCTCTCCAGTCTCAGTAGTCTGTCCTTTTCTAACTTCCGTCTTCTACTTCTAACCTTGGTGTTGTGCTCTCCTCTTAATTCCTGTCTTCTGTCCGTGTCCTTGTGCATTGTGCATTGTTCTCTGTCTCACTCTCTGTCTCCTTCTCTCTAGTGTGCTGTCATTGTCTTCTGCTTCAGTCTCTGATCTCTTCTTCTTCTGATCTCTTCTAACCCTGAGACTGGGTGTGACCTTGTCCCCAATTATGTGTAACCTCATAATCTTCTGATTTCCCCCAACCTTCTAATCATCTGACCTGGTAATCTTCTGAATTCTCCTAACCTTCTAACCATGGTGACCTTGTCAGCCCCTTACAGCATAGTTTATATGGAAATCATGTAGGGTGAGGATACAAAGGTGGGGTTGAACATTAACAAATCAACAAAGAAAGGTAAGGCTACTCCTCCAGGTGATTAACTCAAGGACAAAAATCTCATCTAAGTAGATTACACCAGATTACTAGGTTATCTGCTCAAGGGCAGGATTCCTTTCAGGGTGTTTTCCTTTCTTCTTTCCTCAGCTAGTAATCCATTTAAATAGTTATAATAAATTTACTTCTAATATTTTTAGCAATGTCATTTTGTATGAGCACTGTAAGAGATATTAAGCTTAAAGTTTGGTTCTTCCTGAAGAGATCTCAAGTATCTTCCTGAAGAGATCATGATATATTCCAGACCACAGTCTTCAGGCCAGCTTATTCTTCCTAACCCCAGCAGGGTCATTATTCAGTTACCTCTTTTTGCTCATGACAGTTTATCCATGACTGTGCTCTTAACTTACAGTTTACTATTATGGCACTTGGCCTGGCCTATTTCGATGCCAGGGTAGCTCACAGCTTGCGCTGGGTCCATCAGTCCTTCGTTGAGACCCTGCTCTTGGAGTGCTAGGAACTAAGGGCAACTGAGGATTCAGTCAAGTAAATACAGGTTCCCAGAAGTAAAAATTATTCTGTAGTCAATTAACTCCCATGTTACATAGCATAGCATCAATTGTTTTCCTGTGTCTATACAAAAAGAATATTGCTAAATAAACCATACAAATGACATAAGGGGAAGAGAAAAGCAATATAGGATTAATAGTTGTGCCTCAGTTGTACAACTATTAACTGTTGTAGAAGTGGGCTGGAGCGATAGTGCAGTGGTAGGGCGTTCGATTCCTCCCCCCGTCTCGGAGAGCTGGCAATCTACTGAGAGTATCGCGCCCTCACAGCAGAGCCTGGCAAGCTACCCATGATGTATTGGATATGCCAAACACAGTTAACAACAACTCTCACAATGAGAGACGTTACTGGTGCCCGCTCGAACAAATCGATGAACAACGGGATGACAGTGACAGTGACAGAAGTGGCTCAACAAAATTTAAGCTTCCTGCTGGAGCAGCAAAGACAGCTCAATGTTATCCAACAATACACAAATCATATTTACCTAGTTTAAAAAAAAAAAACCTTTATCAGTCATAGGAGGAAAGTATAATATGTTGTTTTGCTTTGGGTCTTTTTTAAACTTTAATAAAAATGATTGTCTTTCACAAAAAGATTCACTTTTTTATTAGTTCTATGTAAATGAACCCACAAATTATAATCTGTCAAATGATGAAACACCACCTTCTAAGAATCAGTTCTGTTGAAAATTGTTTTTCAAATGATTTTCATTTTTTTTTTTTACTTTGTTCAATTTTGGAGCCACACCTTGAGGTACTCAGGGTCTACTCTCACTGTATATTTGGGGTTACTTCCCGATGTGTTTGGGCAAATTATGGTGACAATTATTACTTGGATATATTACATACCAATTATTTTCTCACTGCATTGAATTATCACAACCCTCCAAATGATTTTAAATCAAAGAAATTTATTTTATTTAAATATGATTGGCCAGATAAATGCCTCACCGGCCAACCTCCACTACTTCCACTACCTAGCAACCGCCACCCTCCAGGCAGCTTTCCAGACACTTGGGCCAAACCTCACACATGAGTGAAGCCCCACAGAACCAGGTAAGGCAAAACTTTGCAACCTTGAACTCCAGGCTCAAAGAGACCCGGAAAAAAGATCCTCTGTCTGCCTCCTACAACCTCCGGTCCCTCAAGGACCAAACCCAGATGCCACACCCTACCGGCACCAGATAAATACCTTATCAGCTGACCTCCACTACTTCAACTTCCTAGCCACCTCCAAGCTCCAGGTTGCCTTCAAGACCATGCCACCATAAGGCACTTAATATGCATTTTTCATAATTTCCAACCATATTGATGAAGTTCAAATATGGTATGAACCATGGGAACACCTGTAAGGGTGATTGGAGGCCGCCCTAAAAACCTCCATCCCTCTCAAAGAGCCCACAAGCTACCGAGAGTACCCCCACCTGAATGGCAGATCTTGGCAAGCTCCCTGTGGGGTATTCAATATGCCAAAAACAGTAACAACAATGGGCCTCAATCGCCTGACACTGAAAGAGCAACCAATATGGTAACATTAAGAAGGATGATTAAGAAGAGGCTGATAAAATCTCAAGGATAAACTGTCACTGTCACTGTCAGACCATTGCTCATTGATTTGTTCGAGTGGGCACCAGTAATGTCTCTCATTGAGAGACTTATTTTAACCGTTTTTGGCATATCCAATACACATGGGTAGCTTGTCATGCTCTGCTGCGCAGGCAAGATACTCTTGGTAGCTTGCCGAGTTCTCCAAGATCGGTGGAGGAATCAAACACCAGTCGGCTGCGTGAAAGGTGAACACCCTACCACTGTGCTATCATAAAGAAGGACTAAAATGACTGTCTATAATTTCCATACACATATGCTGGCATCAAAAGCATCCATTGAGGACCTGATGGTGCAAGTTCAGAAGATCAAGTATGACATCATTGGTCTGACAGAAATGAGAAGGCATCGATCATATCACACCATTTTCCACACTGGAGAAGAACTGTTCCTCAGAACATGCGACAACAGAGGCTTTGGTGGTGTTGGTGTCCTTGTTCGCACAAACTTGGCCATGAGCATCGATTCATTTGAATCCCTAACAACCAATATGGGACAATTACCCATAAATAGATGTGGCTCACTGCTGGCAGTTTCTATCTTCGTAATCTATGCACCAATATCCAACTACAATGAAGAAGAAATTGAGAAGTTCTACATAGAGCTGGAGAAGTTCTATAAAGAACAGCACACCTACTACAAAATAATTGTGATTTTAATGCCAAGGTAGGATCGAGAAGGTCTCCCGAAGAACTCCACTTGGGACCCATGGCCTATAATGAAAGAAACATGCCGAGAGACTGTCTGAGTTCATCATGTCAACCAAGACCATCCATCGTAACTCACAATTCCAGAAGGCCGAATCTAAACATTGGATATGGGATTTTCCCGGTGGACAGTTGCACAACAAAACTGACCACATCTTATTCAATCAAAGGTTTTTCCTGACCAATGTTGCTGTTTAAAAATTCCAAATGGGATCAGACCACTATCTCCTTCATGCAAAATTATACTTCACAGAGCAGGGAGAAAGGTCTGCAAACTTTAAGTTTAAGAAGAGAATTCCCAGAATGAAAACCAACTGGAGCTCTTTGGCACTATTCCAGCAATGTGAGAAGATGCCGTCTTTGACAACATCAACGAGGAATACAATCGACTGATTCAGCATCTCCATGACGGCATCAGGAATGCTGAGAGTGGGAAAGCCACAAACAGACGCCTATCTTCGGAATCTCTAGAGCTCATTCACCAATGTGGTTTGGCACAAGTCTCAGGGAATCACAAGCTAAAGTCCGAGCTCACAAAGCTGTGCAGAGAAGCAATAAAGAAAGATCTCAAAGAGGGAAGAGCAGCAGTTTTGACTGATGCAGCAGAAGCCAGGAAAAGTATTTGCAAAACTCGACTGTCCTTCACCAGTCAAGACCAAGATAACTGCCCTCCGACGATCTGATGAATCTTCCAGAAGGGCAATGGATAAGGTTATTCATAACTTCTCCTCAGATCTCTTTGACAGCCACTTCCACCTGCCCACATACCAAATTCCGCAGGATGGATATGTTGTTCCCAATGTCCTCACTTCTGAAATCCGATATGCCATTTCATTGGTAAGAATCGTATAGCACCTGGTCCAGACAAGGTCAGACCCGAACACCTGAAGAATTTGCTGCCAGAACTCGTCAATACACTAGCTCAGCTCTTCACATTCTACCTGTCTGTATGCAAGGTTCCATCCCAACGGAAAACCAGCAGGACAGTTCTCTTGTACAAAAAGGGAGACATCAGCAACTATCAACCAATCTGCCTGCTGTTCGTCGTCTACAAGTTGAGTCACTTGAGTCATCCTGAATAGAATAGGCAGAACAAGAGACGAAGGACAACCATGCAAGCAAGCTGGGTTCCAAAATGGATTCAGCACGATCGACCATATCCACACAGTGTCCAAGTTCATTGAAATTTCTCAGGGAGTTCAAGATGCATTTCTGTCTAAGGTTCATCAATTTAAAGAAGGCCTTTATTCAGTTGAGAATGAAGTGGTCATCGAAGCCCTAGCCAAACAGGGAGTTCAAGCTCAGAAGTTCAAGCTCAGTACATCAAGATCCTCCATGAGCTGTATTGTGGATTCACCACCAGGATCTCACCATTCTACAAGGAAGTGATCATTGATGTAAAGAGAGGGGTTCGGCAGGGTGATACCATTTCACTGAAACTCCTAAGTGTCACCCTTGCGAACGTCATGCGATGACTGGAATGGAAAGGAATGGGGGTGAAGATAGATGGTTGGCAACTACACCAACTCTGCTTCACTGATGACGTATTTCTCATAACAACAAACATTAGCCAAGTGGCACAGATCCTGGCCGACTTCAACTGTGAGTGTGGAAATATCAGACTGCAGCTGAATCTCACCAAAACAATGTTCCTGAAAAACGAACTAGTCCCTGACGTTCCATTTGCTCTCAATGGAACGAACATTTCCAAATGCAGCAGCTATGTGTACCTAGGTCGAGAACTCAACATGAAGAATGACTGGCACCAGAACTGTACAGAAGGAAGAGAGCAGCGTGGAACACCTTCAAGAGCACTGAAGAAGTGGTTCAAAGGACAAAGAACCTTCTGCACATCTCAATTCCACCATTGTTCCTGCACTAACATACACCTCAGAGACCTGGGCCCTACGAAAACAGGATGAGAACGCTATACAGATATCCGAAAGAGGAATGGAAAGAACTATGCTTGGAGTATCACGTTTCACTAAAGTGAGAGAAGGAATCCGGAGTTCCAACCTCTGTTGATGATCAAGAATCAGGGACGCTGTCTCGTTTGCCAAGGCATCAAAAATCAGATAGGCTGGACACTTAATTAGATTTAGAGACTAATGCTGGACTTGAGCTGTTACAGACTGGATTCCACAGGACATCAAAAGACAACGTGGCCTTTCACCTAGGAGATTGTCAGACTTCTTTATCAGAACCCTGAATGAACATAAATTGTCAGACTTCTTCATCAAAACCCTGCATGAAGCTCTTCGTGTTCTTGGAGCGAGCAGATACCATTGAGCTACACTAGCACTTGACAGGGATGAATGAACACATTACTTGCACCCTCTTGAGCAAATTGAAGATCAATGGGATGACAAGTGAAACAAGTAATACAAATATGTTTGGATTTTCTAACTTCATAAAAGAAGATAAATCTAACTTCAACAGTTTAAATTCATGTTTCTCATACTATAATTCCTTAGCTTATTTACTTTTAAAGATAGTTTTCCTTCATTCTGATTCTTAAGAACTCCTTATATTGTTTCTAATTTTATGACTTTGAGGTTACAATTGTCTTTTAAAGTCTCTTTAAACTTCCAGATTCTGGAGCATTTTGTTCGCTTGTTTTTCCCCCTCAAGCCTGTTTATTTTTTAACCACCCTTGCATCTGAAAGGTACCTTACAATCAATATTTTCAATAATTGACTAGCATCTTTAGCACTACTTTTTCTTCACCTCTATAAATAAACCACTGTTACAAACAGTTCTAGGCTCTAATCAGAGATTCATGCACTCATCTATGCTACTAGACAATTTGTTCTTAAACTCTGTTCATAACTAATTCTTGGTATATTTAGGAGTAATTAAAGTCATCCCCAGGCATGATTCTTAAAATCAGTTCATACAATCATTGTATTGCCTTCCCTTGTCTAGCTAATAGTATCTTGGAAATGACTTATTCTGGAGAACACAGATATAAGAAATGGGAGGGTATAAATTGCATTTGAACCCATGTTGGTGACAAGTGCCTTTGTTGGAGGGTAGGTAAGGGGTTCATGGAGTAGTAAGTGAGGAATGGGGATTTTTTGTTTATGCTAATATTGTATATCTAAAAACAGCAGTTATTGTCAGAAGAACACCCAGTTACATAAAACTGAAAAAGTGTTTAATTAGGATACAGGTAGAGGAGAGTGGAAAAAATTCAGCGTCAGGGACTTGGAAGTCCATGATATGTTGTATACAACACAATATGTTGTATAGTGAAAATATAGTAAAGGGACAATGTAATTCATATGTGAGATGTAATGCATACATAGTTTTACTTTGGAAGCATATTATAAAAATGTAAAATTAATATATTGGTTATTATTGCTGACGACACATGACAATTTTGCAAAATATAAGCAAAAAATAAAAGCTTCAGAAACTTGGAGATTTGTGGAAGTTGATTATATCTGGATAGAACAAAATTATTTTCAGTGAAAACACCCCAATACATATTTAATAGAAAAAAAAGTCAAAGAAGATATTAAACTATACTATTCCTTTCTAAGTCTTTTGATCTCAGGTAACCACTTCAAAGTGAGTAAAAGAACATGAATGAAAAATGAAGAAAGTAGGGCGTTTGCCTTGCACACAACCGACCTGGGTTTGATTCCTCCATCCCTCTCGGAGAGCCCTGCAAGCTACTGAGAGTATCCCGTGCACATGGCAGAGCCTGGCAAACTCCCCATGGTGTATTCCATATGCCAAAAAACAGTAACAACAAGTCTCACACTGAAGACTTTACTGGTGCCCTCTCGAGCAAATTGATGAACAACAGAAAGACAGTGCTACAGTGCTACAGCGCTAATGGATTTGAGAGTAACATCTAGAGGAAAAGTTCTAAGGTATTTGCCAAGCAACTGAAAGTGAACAAATCAGAAACTTAACTAATATCTATCACCAAAAAACTAATGAACCAGGACAAAAATAAAATTGGTTAGTTGTGGCCTAAGAGATATTCAACAGATAAAGTGCATGCAGCTGACCCAGGTTGATCCTCAGCACCGCATATTGTCCCAGAAGCACTATCCTGAGTAAAACGTCAGTCAGTAAAAAGTCAATGCACTTCCTGGTGTGCCTCCCACCCCCAGATCTAAATAAATAAATAAATGAATATTGTTAAAAGATTAGCTTAAGGACGGAAACTAGTTCAAGATCACCTAATCCCCAAAATGCCCAAGCAAGAGATGGACCTTAAAGGCAGATTAGGTGAAAAGAGCATATTTTCGAGTGTGATTACAGATATGCCCAAGGAAACACTGTAGCACTATTGTAGCACTGTTGTCCCATTGTTCATCAATTTGCTCCAGGGGGCACCAGTAATATCTCCATTGTGAGATTTGTTGTTACTGTTTTGGCATATCGAATATGCCACGGGTAGCTTTCCAGGCTCTCCCATGCAGGCAGAATACTCTCGGTAGCTTGACCGGCTCTCTGAGAAGCCCAAGGAAGAAAAGTAAAATGATAAGGGGTGATCCGAAATATCAAGCAAAGTGTAGCAATCATTTTTGTAAGAGAAGGGGTATCAAAAAACTGCTAAAATGCTCTGCTTTGTGTGATTTTTAGGTGTCAAAATATCAGGTGAAAATTTCTGATTCAAATATTTTTCTAACTATTCATTTTGTTGTAGTAAACCTATTACTAGGTATCCTCACAACTCTTTGTAAGATAAAGAAATGATACAGTTTTTTTTAAAAAAAAAACACAAAGGATTCATGTACCTTCTCATCACCATTATTTCCAATTTTCCCAACCACCACTCAAGTGTACCCCGCGAGCAGGCCCTAAATGATTTATTTTGTATTACTTGTTATGATTAATTAGCTAAAAATCATCAAAAAAGATTTTGTTAGGAGAAAGTGTGTGAAGATTGTTGTTTCTCACCCTGGAGCCACTAAGCCCTTGTTTAGGAGGTTACTAACATGTTATTACAGGTTTCATAATCGAGACTGGTTGCCTTCTACTTTATATCCCACCCAATGTGGTGTGCTGCTCCTGGTTTAATAGTGGTGTAGAGTATACAATGTTGCTCCAGAAATTCTAAAATTTTGATCAGGTAATACAACTGGAGTTTAATGTTTGACTGGATAGTGACTTTTGGATGTGGGAGCATTTCTGCAGCTTGCTGACCTCTTTCGAGATTTATTTATGAGTCTCTGGATCATGGCCAATTATTGAGCTTATAAGGCGCCCGAGGCAGCTTATGGGCATGACTTCCAGGGTCCCAGAAGAACAGGGAAATTGAGGGAGGGCACCCATCCCCTCTCTGTATCCACTACTTCTTAATAGGACTTTTGTAATCTAAGGCCAAGCATATGTCACTGATACTATTTCACCACAGACATGTGAGATCATCCAATATTGATCCTTCTTCTACTTTATTTTACTTAAAATGTTACCATCCAGTTCCAAACTCAGTCATGTAACTCTTAACAATTTAGGGATATTTTAATTTTGAGGACGAAGAACTTCCAAGTAATTCTCAGGGTAGTGAGAAACATCACCTACAATACACAACCAAACTGGCAGTTCAATCTCAAATATCTACTAGTTTTTTTTGGATTCATGCTGTATTAGGGGGGTCATGCAGTCCCAGGTGTGAACTTGGGTCCCCATAATCCCTACTAAGCTGAACCATCTCCCTAAACACAATATTTTCTATTTTAAATTGTTCTTTATATATATTACTTTATAAGCTGAAATGCATCCCCGTATCCCATATAAAACTTACTTCAGAGTAAAATACAATTTGGGATAGCATAAATCCTGTGGATGAGGAAACTTGGAACTTAGTTTAATGTGGTAGTTTGTGCAAAAAATATTTCATATGTGAATTGATACCACCATTCTGAAACACTCATGTATAAATATATGCTTCTCTATGTCAGTTTGCAAATGATCTATGTAAAATAACTCACAGAAGCTAACTTTAATTTCTCTTTAATTTAAGTCATGTGAATATTATAACATGCAATTGATAAAATATTTTTATTCTACCATGTTTCAGAAATTTATTCTTACCCTGTCATCTTTAACATGCAGTGTATCTAGGCAATTATTTCAATCAGAACACTTTTAAAATTTCACAAGTTATGACACCATGAATTGTGTAATATGGGAATGCTTATGTTTATATATTTAGAATGTGAAACAAGAGTGCCAAATTAGATTTCATTTGAAATCATTTGACCATAATAGCACATTGAAAATTATAGATACATAATTGGATAGATAGATTTATTTCTTTTCTAATATTCTGAACCAGGGGACTATCATCAATAAATGGCAATTTCTGATTTCTGTATGTTTGTTTTTTGGTTCACAACCTGTGGTGGTCAAAACTGATTCCTGGTTCTGTGCTCATTCCTGGTAGTGCTTATGAGATCATAAAGAGTGCTGGTGATTGAACCTGTGTTGGTTACATCCAATGTTATAATATCACTCTGGTACTGATTTCTGATTCTTAAAAAAAAAAATAGAAATCTCAAGAAATTGAGAGAACTAGAGGAATTCATTACATAGGATAGTAGTACCATTTGCATTTATTTAGAAGAAGCCCATAAAATTTCAAATTATAGAGACACAAATCTTTCAATAATAATCCATATAAAATTACTGGATTGAGTAGAGTAAGACAATATTAGGTTGTGGGTTAAGTAGTATTAGATTTATTTAGGACTTAGGTTTCTTAAATATTAATTCAGTATGTATAGCTATGTTAGTAAAGTCACTGAAATTATACTATTTTAGATATACAACAGGATAAAATGGTTTAGATTTATTGCCAAGATATCGAGTTTACTTTTGACAAATGCAGAACTTTTAAGGGTCACTAATTATATGTGTTAAAGAAGATTATTTTTAGTGTATTCTAAGAAATTATAACCTCTAAGTGTAAACAATAACTGTTGATTTGTTTTAACCATGTTTTAGCTAGGAGGCAGAAAAGTTATACCTAATTATATTGATTCATGGTCCCATGATGTAATTACAATGCACTCATATAATTTTAGAGTTTCTAACTTATTGTCATATTTCAACCATTGTTTCATAATGATCTAAGGGAAATTTAGTCTCAAGTTTGACTTAACCAATGTGTCTGCCTAGTTTTTTAGCTGGCTCACTGAATATTTATTTTTCATTCTCAGTGAGTTTTTATCAAATATATTTTTTATCAACAGACTTGAGCAATAGCGCAGCAGGTAGGGCTTTTGCCTTGCATGCAGCTGACCCCGGTTTGATTCCTCCATTCTTCTCGGAGAGCCCGGCAAGCTACTGATAGTATCCTGCCCACACGGCAGAGCCTGGCAACCTACCCATAGCATATTCGATATGCCAAAAACAATAGCGAGTTTTACAATGGACATGTTACTGGTGCCTGCTCGAGCAAATCAATGAACAACAGAATGACATTGCTACAGTGTTACAGTTTTTATCAAATATACATAGTATAGGATTTCCAGGATATGTATCCCAGGATTTACCCAGAGGTCTTTTTCATATCTTGTTAATCATTTAAGTCTTGTTTTAAGCACAGTTAGGATACAGTGAATTAACGTTGATGTGATTTGCAATTTTTCAGTTAGTTGCCAGACCCATGTCCAGATAAACTGCCCTAACTTATGAAAACACGTGCCATAAATGAGGAATTGCTATTTGTGATAAGGATTAGTAAAGCTGGAGATTTTTCCAGGCTTAGTTCAAACACAGGGTGCTAGAAACACAGAAGCTGATATTGTTTAGATGTCATCTAAGGTCGATAGAAGAAGGATGAATTTAAAAGTTAGAATTAATGTGATTTGAATTCTGAATAACCAGATGTAAAGAAGTAATTTGAGAGCAAGAGTATAAGGCATAAATCAAATTCAATTTGAGTAAATTTTGTATTTTAGCTGGTGCATAAAAATGAAAGCAAAATGTTACTAGAAGCTGCAGTACCTTAGTCACTTGGTATGTAACCATTTCTTCTGACCCAATTCAAATGTGTTCATTTTAACTTCAAACAAACTTCTGAAGGATACTCAGTAGAGATTTCTTTACATTATGCAAATGAGAAGCTTTATTTATTGAATTAATTCCCCCTGCATACATTCAAAAATTTTTTTAAAAAATGGCTCTCCCTGAGACTCTTTACCATCACCAAGATAAAATGTATTGTGTATTTTGTTCATTTTATCTTGTTATTTCTGACTTTTCAGGAAAAAAATAAAAAACCTCTCATGTTTTTACTGAAATTGCTCTTTCCCGAGAGTCTGTAACAGTTTGAACTGAACATTCTATTTCACTATGTTCCCAATAAAAGAAATTGCTGTTCTCCTTTTCTAGACATTGAAATAGAGGCTCTTAATTTTGTTCTTAGTTCCACAACTCTATTTGTTTCGTTTTTATTTTCTTAGAATTTTTCATCAAATTATTTTTTAGAATCTCCATTCTTATTTTTCCAAGTGAGTTGTATGCGAAACTATTTTAGAATCATAATTTATTAACATTTATAAAGATCTGTTTTTATTCTCCATACAGGGCAATAACATAGCTGGCTTCTTCAGTAATAATCTCTATATTGAAGGAGTGACATCTGTTCTTCCTATCACTGATTTTAATGAATCAGAGCTTCTCATTATGATTACCTATAATTTGATACATTCCTATAATTCCTAAATATAATCCATTTTGTTTTCAATCACACATAATTTCAAGCACTAATATGCTTGAAAACTTTACAATCCCATGGTCTTGAATATTTGAATTATTTTATATGATTGACCTTGTTTTGCACATTTTCCTTATAACAGAAACACAAAAGGGAAATGAAAAGAGTTTGTGTTTCAGAGACTAAAGTCGAGACTATTATCTAATTTTCTGTAAAGATTGTATATGAGTTTCTTAAAAAGCCATTTCCAGAAATCCATCCTTCAGAGTCTGGGCTTCACTTCCAGGAGAACAAATAAGCATGCCAATTTCTACTTACTGACCTTTCTCAGTAAATTAGTTCTTGGTAGAACTAAAAATCATGTTGAGAGGCAACAAGATGAATCATAGGCTAATCATTATACCTTAAGTCTTCCTAAAAGTCAGGAAATCAGACCCTGCTAAAAGGTTTTATGATGGAGATCAAAACATTGAGAGAGTACTGGTTGTATTTTTCAGTCTACATGCACATACTCGTCTCAACTCGCAAATAGCTGCAAATAATTGAAACTATAAGATGATATATTTATTTTTATTCCTCTCCCAGTCTTATGAAGTCTTTTAACTCTTCATTTTACAGTATCAAATTATTTGTGAACATGCTAATTGATACTAAGCAGATTATAAGATACATGTTTGATGCATCATATTAAGTCATTCTTTACTTCTTTCTAAAATACCTCCTTTTTCCACGCTACAAAATGCTAAGGCTATGAAGAAGCTACCACCCATGAGCCATCTGACTCAGAAATCCAGGTGTGTCACTAAATCTCCCTCACCTGTGATACCAAGTATGTTTTATAATCTATTGTTTCAAAGAGATTTTTAGCACACTAATTCATCCTCACTGAGTTAGCCAACAAATTCATCGGTTCCTCACATCTGGCCTTACTTTTGTAAATATTTTTAATTTGGCTTGCTGGATCCATATTTTTTTCTACCAAACGCAATTCTCCTGTCTGTAAACTAATTTTCTAGCTACTACTGTAGAAACTCTTGGGATCATCTAAATCACTAATGGGATTTGCAATTTCATGTCTATTAAACGATCTATTTCTGATCTGGTGTTGGATAAGCTCAAACCCAGCAACTATCATCACTGTCTATTTAAGCCATACTAGTTATGAAATATCCAGTACATGCCAGGAATTTTCATGCTACCAGTTCCTATTATTGTTGCTTTTCTTTTCTACTTAAATATTCTTCTTAAATCCTTTGCCACAATCATGAAATGATCTTTGGAACGCATGACCAAAGATTTAGCATCTTAGAAGTTCTCTGAGTCTTAGAAAATATACCATATTGTGACCCATACATTTGTAGTATGTTTAATAAAAATTCTCTTGATTCTTGAGAGCAGGAAATCTTGTTATCTTTTACACTTGGCACCTAAAATGGTTCTTTGAAAATCACAATTAATGCTTTAAATTGATTAAATGGATTCATAAACTGGCAAGGGAGATTTTCTATGGGACACTTAATGTTAAGAGAAACCCACTCAATTACTGAATGCTCAGATCCATATAGTTCTATTTTATTATTATTATGAGTACATGATAACTCAGTCAATTATATTTATCAAACAAGTACTACCAGCTCTCTGACATTAAATTTTCAAAAGTTCTGATAACTTACATGAGTGAATTTTAAAGAGTAATAAGTCATGATTTCCTTTAAAATTTTATATTTTCTATTGTGTCAGTTTAAACACTAAATTTAAACAACCATTTTGTTGTTTTAGTGATTTCAGAGTAAGACAATACAATAAAGGATTTAGTGACCACTATGTGTTCTGATAGGTTTAATTTTGTGTAAAAGATGAAAGAAAATTATAGTTGTGTTATAGATGACATTAAACCATTCTTTTAGGTAATTATATGTATCAAGACTCTTGTTAAACTCTCTTTGATTGGTCCAAACAAAGCTATCATATCAAAGACGAGGTTCTCTGTTCTATTCACTGAGCAAGATAAAAAATGTTTTATGATGATAAGGGAATTCATTTACAAAGCATGCAGTCCTGTTTCTTACACTTGAAATTTCTTTTTAAATGCTTTGATTTCCATTGGTTTTAAAGTATAAAATTTGTAAAAGTTTTGTTTCACTGTTTCACTAGGGGCCAGGGACTGAATCTGGTCCATCTGCAGGCATGACAAGCACCTTACCCATTGTACTATCTCTCAGGCCCAATTTTATTATTTTTTGTAAAATTTTCATCCAATCATCTATCAATGAACATTAAATTGTTTTAATACAATGTTTACTGTGAATAAGAATGAACATATCACAAACACGCTTTCAAATTTAATGGGCCTAAACTATTTTTGGCATATTACATACCTACAAATTTAAACTTCAATCAACATTCCTGAGAAAAAAAAATTCTTTAAGTAAATGATCAGAAAAGGCCCCGATACTGTACCCTAGGGTATTATATCACATGCCTCCTACAACCTCCCCCAACACCTTCATTCCAGTGATACCTTGGGGGAAGTATTAACCACTTGAGACAATTGCCTAGGAACCATATTTCTTGATCATACAGTGTATCCATTTTCAGTTTTCTTAAGGAATGTTCACACTCTTGTCTACAGAAAAGTCATGATTTTCATTCCTGTAAATAGTACAGAAGGATTTTGTACTCTACACACCCTATAAGTGATTTTTATAATTACGGGGTGATATCTCACTGTGGTTTTGATTTGTAGCTTTTTTTTTTTTAACTGAATCACCATGAGACACACAGATCCAGTTACAAAGATTTTGTGATTGGGTTTCAGTCACACAATGTTTCAACACCCATCCCTCCAGATCTTGGTTCAGACATGGAAGATTATAGGAAACCAAGAATTTATCCATTTCTTCGAGGTTCTCTTGTTTTACGGCATAAAGTTTCTCAAAGTAGTCTAACGATCCTTTGAATTTCTCTGTTTCTGTTGTGAAGTCCCCCTTTCATTTCTGATTCTGTTTGTTAGGGTTTTCTTTCTCTCTCTGTCTTTCTTTGTGAATCTTGCTAGTGATTTATCAATCTTGTTTATCTTCTCCAAGGAACAGCTCTTGATTCCATTGATCTTTTGGATTGGTTTTTGGGCTTCCAGTTCTTTAATTTCTGCTCTAAGTTTCAGTTTCTTCTTTCTTCCTGGCTGGTTTGGGCTCCTTTTGTTGGTTATTTTCCTAGGTCTTAAACTGTGAGGTTTGATTTAATTTCTTTATAAGTGATATACCACCCCCTCCCCCCAAAAAAATGTCCATGATCCTACTTCTTGAAGAAATATTACTCATTTTTATTTAAGAATTTAACTCTATTTTCATTGATTTGAGCTTGTTTTTATCATTCAACTACGCAGATTTTTTTCCTAACTTCCTTCCATTTTGTATTACTATTTTCCTGATTATGTATTATTACTTTTCAATTTATCCAGGTTATTTTGTTTGTTTTTTTTTCATTTCTCCACCATATTTGAATGATGAATTTGCAGGTAAAGCTTTCTTATTGTCAACTTTTATGTATCTTTGACTTTTGAAAATTCTACATTGATGTTTCTTCATAAAGTTTGCATAACATTTAGAAGTTTGGGTGGTTTTTCAGCTTTCTAGACATTTATGAAACATTCTTTTCTTAGATTTGTGGTTTCTCTGCTATTAGAGTCTGGTAATGACTCTCTTCACCTTCTGAGATGTCCATTATCTTAATATATCCACTTCTAAGAGAATTTGGTACTTCTTTTTGAGCCCTCACATTTTCTCTTTCTTAATTATCTCTCCTGTTCCCCAGTCCACTAAAGTTATTACACCAGCTTTATCTTCAGTTTTTTTTATTGCTTTCTTCTGTGAAAATGAACTCATAATATACCATCCTTTGTAAATTTTATTTTAGTGCTGGTGGTGTTTGTGGGATGGTCACATACAGTGAGCAGGGCATATACCTAACTCTGTACTTAGTGCTCAATCCTGGAAATGCCTGAAGGATCATAAAATGCTGCAAAGGGGCCACCTATATGCAAGGCAACCATTTTACCTTCTGTACTGTCTCTCTGGCTCTTTCTTTAGTCATTTTTTTAAAAGATATCTTCCTTCTCTTGAGTAAATAAACTGTATGTTCTTTTAGTGCTTTTCTAACACTTGAGCCCAGTTTTCTTTGTTAAATTGAGATTCTCTAACTACATATAGTTTTATTATCATCACTTTGCTCAATTCTCTGTATCTTAATATCTCTCCTTTACATTTGCTTACTGAAAATTCATCATCTTTAAGGAACTGCGTCTTATATTTAAAAATATGATGACTGAAATTTTCTGCTCTTCTATCTGGATTTCTTGTATATTGTATCTGGATTTAGTTTCTGTTTTCCTGTAGATGGAGCTGTGACTTCAGAGTTGGTATCATCTTTTGTCCTTTATATTATAGCTGTAGTGGGGAGGTGAGGAAGTAATGAGGAGACCAAGAACCTTGATTTATGTCAATGGTGCCCATGGGAGAAGGGAGATGAGACCAACATGGAATCAAGTCCATGTTGTCCTACTGCCTCTGTGGATATACCAGGATCCTTAATTTATGGCAAAAATTCCTAGCATTATCTTGTGGTTTCTGTTCCCTGTATTTGTACAATGGCATTCAAATTCCCAAGGCAACTGTGGGAGGAATTTAGCCACCCCTGTTACCTTTGCAAAATCACTAGGATTTAATTTTTGATGCCAGTCTTAGGTATCTGACTGTAGTGCATCACTTCTCATTCTGGGAGTTTACTGATGTTTGAGATCTTAGCATTAGACTCATTCTTAATTTAACAGATACAGGTTATCAACAATATCTACCACAGTTCCATAAGAACCATACCCCATTCCTATTCTTCCATATCTATTCATAATGACCAACAGACCTCAGAGCCACTGATTCATGTGTTATCCAAACAAAGTGGGCTATAAGCTACTAAGTTTTTCTGTATTTTATTAGTGATTTTTTGTTTGGACTTTAAGCACATATTGCTTACTTCAGTCAGTATGGTCACATGTCCACAGGACACATATCTGTATCTAGTATATATATATTTTTTTTGCTTATTGGGTCACACCCAGCAATTCACAGGGGTCACTCCTGGCTCATGCACTCAGGAATCACCCCTGGCGGTGCTCAAGGGACCATATGGGATGCTGGGATTTGAACCCAGGTCAGCCGCGTGCAAAGCAAACGCCCTACCTGCTGTGCCCATAGGGGAAGGGAGATGGGACTCCAGCCCCTGTATCTAGTATTCTTACAAAAAAATTACAGCATTTCTTCAATTAATCTTACTATTCTCAATGGAAAATATATATAAGAAGAACAAGTTTCCACGCTCTAATTCCGGAGATTTTATTCATGCAAATCTGAGTAAACTTTAGGGAATTATTTCAATAAGTATACAAGTGACTCTTTATTTATGTAGTTCGTGCCTAAAATCGAACCAAGGTTCTCTATTATACTAGTCACATTCTTTACCACTACCCCCCAGTCCCAGACCCCACAAAGTTCAGATCATGAGTGAATGACAGACCAATTTCTAAAATTTCACTCTAAATTTTGTGCATACAATTATGTCTTATACTATGAAGTGTAAAAAAAAAGATTTGGCAGAATAATAAAGTCCATCAATTATCTTAATATAAGATTATAATAATCCCAGGTATCCCAAATTATCACTTTAGTTGTTAAACACACACACACACACAGAGAACAATAAAAAAAAATCCATTTTTTGAATGGCTACAGGGACTACATGAAAAGAAACTATGAATAGCCTCTAGAAAGTTAGTGGTCCATGGCCTAGTTAACAGAAACAATTGTGATTTGAGTGTGTTGAAATTACTTCTTTAACAAGATACAAATCTTGTAATTTACTGTGGCTACAAGAAAGAGATATTAATGGTACCCATATTGGAAAATAAGTCAAACACCTATGATATTATCAATAAAAAAACTTAAGATAACCCATAAACACAACACCAAGAGCAATAACAACAAAAGCACTGCTAGAAACAATAAGCCTATATAGTGAAGAACCAATGTGCAAAATAAACATGTAGAAACCCATGGCATTTCTATAAGCAAACAATGATGTAGGACAGATAAATTTTTAAATCAAATTTGTATGTATGTCCCTTCTCAAAGTTAAGTACCTGTGAATCACTTTAACAAAGGAAATGAATGATTTATACAAAAGAAAAATCCACTAATAAAAGAAATGGAAAGCACAAGAAAATGCAAATGCATTCCTTGTTCATGGATTTAAAGAATTAGTCTTATTTAAATGTTAAATGTTAGAATGTCCTGCATAAAGCACTGTACAAATTCAATGCAGTTCCCATAAAATTCCCCATGTTATTTTTAAAGGAAATGAACCAAATGTTCTTAAGATTTGTCTGAAGTAAATAACTTCTTAAATAACACTAGAAACAAAAAAATCCTATAATAAAAGATATGGAGTTAATTTCCCCAATTGCTTTTCAAGCTTCAGTCAGTAGTCATCAAAACTGTGTGGTACTGAAATCAAGGCAGACTCTCAGGCCAGTGGAACAATTGAAAGCCAATAATCAAACCCTCAGTGATGTGGACAGATATTCTTTGATAAAAGATATATACATTGGAGCCAAAAACCAAAACTATTTTCAACAAATGGTGTTGGGAGAATATGTAAATCATCTGTAAAGAAATTAACTTGCGAGAACAGAGTAAATCAGCCTCCGGCCGGCCGGGTTTTCGGCCCGGGTGCCCATGCCTCTGCAGAGCCGGTGGATGTGGAACGAGCGGGAACCAGAGACAGCTTTAGGAATTGGGGTTCCAGCAAGTGCTTGCACCCATGTATGGAGACTGTGAACTAACTTTGCCTACATGCTGTTCCAGGAAGGGAAATGACTCATTTTCAAACTTAAATCTTCACGGACTTAATTACTATAATACAGAAATTGTAAACCGCACGGCCGCTACCGCGACCGCGCGACATTTTATCTCTTCATTCTCATCAGGGGAAAACTTATTATCAAATATTTCCCTGTTCATAGAGCTGTATTCTTAGGGGATAAATTCCAACAAAAATAGTGAGTCTGTTTTGAAACTCTAACAACAATAGTGAGTTATGTGTTGAAATCTGGAATGTAATCAAGGTAAAGAGAAAAGGAAGTGAAATTATCACTCAAGTACGGGGTGGGTTGGGGGGTGAGGGGTGGGATGAATACTGTTTTTTTTGTTTGTTTGTTTATTTTGTTTTTGCTTTTGTTTTTGTTTTTATCGGTGGTGAAATATGGACACAGGTGAAGGGATGGGTGTTTGAGCATTGTGTAACTGAGATATAAGCCTGAGAACTTTGTAACTTTCCACTTGGTGATTCAATAAAATAAATTAAAAAAAAAAAAGGAATTAACTTGCATCCCTCTCTCACACCAAACAAAGAAAAAAATTCAAAATGTCTCTTGACCTCAGTTTTAGATCCCCAGAGACCTCATTGTTTGATCCAAATTCATTAATTACATGGGAAAAATATAGCCAAAGCTCTACATAGTAAATCTGGAGATTCACTCAATTGTTTATTGCTTTTGACCCTGGAATTGGAAACAAAAATAAACAAAGTGGATGACATCAAATTAAGACGCTTCTTCATGGCAAAAGAATAAAAACACATCTTACATACTGGAAGAAAATCATAGCTCACTGTGTATCTAAACCATACGTCTGGAAAAGTACTAATATCCAAGGATATGAAGTACTTGAATAACTTAGTGAAAAAGCAAACCCCATTAAAAACTGCCAGAAGACCTGAACAGACATTTTCTCAAAGAATAAATGAAGATGTCCAATACGAATATGGAAAAGTGTTCTGTACCACACATCATCAAAGGAAAAA
The DNA here is from genome assembly GCF_027595985.1 of Sorex araneus. Classification (NCBI taxonomy): domain Eukaryota; kingdom Metazoa; phylum Chordata; class Mammalia; order Eulipotyphla; family Soricidae; genus Sorex; species Sorex araneus. The sequence goes on along the minus strand of NC_073302.1, from coordinate 263,830,401 downwards.
ACTAAATAAAAAGAGCAATGGGATCTTGATGTGAGACAGCACCCATCAAAGAGTAAAAGCAAGTAATAGAATGGAAGACTAACACCCTAGGAGAGTAGAGATAAAGGCCAGAACAATCGCTCTACTGCTTGTAAACCAACCTCACATCCTGGGGGAAAAGGCAGCTGGGATAGAGAAGTGACCACTAACTGAATGACACTTGGCGGGCTCGCTCAGGATAGTAGATGCATGCAGAAAATAGACTATAGACAAAACATGATGGCCATTTGCAACCTGTATTGCAAACCATAATACCTAAAGGAGAAAGAGAAAGAGAGTAAAAGGGAATGTGCCTGTCACAGAGGCAGGGGTGGGGGTGGGAGCATTGGTGGTGAAGAATGGGAGTAGAAACAATCAGTGATGGAGGTTATATGAAGGGAAAAGCAATCCTTATCTACTATTGCTGGGAAAGTTGAAAGGCTCAGATTCTATAGAAAACAGTTGGTGACTTCTCAAAAAATTATGAATTGAACCATCATATGAGCCAGAAATTCCTCTCTTGCCATCTACCCCAAGAGTCCCTAAATGATATTTTGTGCAAAAAACACTTCTGTGTTCATAGCATCGCTACCTACAATAGTCAAGATAAGAAAATAATTCAAGTACCCAAGGAGAGATGCATGGATGAAGGAATTGTGGTATATATGTATATGTATGTATATATATTATATACATGTATATGTATGTATACATATTATAGAAACACAATCAAAAGTAAAACTAGAGAAACTTGAGTAGAGAAGTAAGACCAAAGGACATTAAACAGCAAAAAGGCGTATCATTTATTCAAAAGTTATTCCTACATGATTCAAATAAACAGTTCCACAAGATAGAATTCTGTGATGGGATCAAATGAAAGAATCACAAGAAACTTCAGAGTTTGGAAAAGAACAGGTTTACACTAAGTGTTTTATGCAATTCTTTATGTAACAACCACCATTAGTCAAACATAGCATGCTCAAGGGAACTATGGGAATGACAATGTAGAATTATAACAGTATGAAAAAAGTCATGAGAGTAATTAAGACACAAACTTCTGTCTTGTATAAACACAATATAAAATAGTTGTTTTAACTGGACAAGGCTTTTTCTTGTTGTCATTTCCCAAATCACATGTATTCCATCTAGTTTAAAATTACCAATTTAGTGGCGGGGGGAGGGGGGAAACAACCCTCTACCTTTATAATAAACATTTAGCTCCTATTAAATATCCACCCCAAATCAAAACTATTTGAAGTAAACTCAGTTATAAGACACAAGATTGTAAATATCCCCCAATTTTCTAATTGCTAACTTTATGACACCTATCCCTATTTCAAAAAATAAAAAAATTAGATCTTCAAGGGCAGAATTCAAATTTAATAAATCAAGAGAGGCTATATAGTTTAATGTCCTAAAACTAATTGACTTTAAGTTAACAACTTCTCGTTTATATTTTGCTATACTCAGTGCTGGTTTGGGCCTTCCTGATTTTTAAGCAAAACTTCTTCATTAATTTTATTCGTGCTCAATTCACATGGAAAGGTAGAAGAATGGTTAGTTGTTTGTTGAGGTTCACTAAATGAAAAAACATGAAATTGTTGCTGAGAAGCTTTAAGAGGCTAGAAAGATCACACTGGAGTGAGGCATTTTGCCTTGCACAGGAAAACTCCAGTAAAATTCAGGAACCACATCTGGTTCCTTGAGCATCACCAGGAGTGCTCTCTGAGCACAGAGCCAGGAGTAAGCCCTGAACACCTTTTGGGCATGCCACACTCCTCAAAATAAATTTTATTTATATTTATTTTGATGTAAAATGGTTTTATTTAAAGAAATTTAGACAAATATAAAGGGAAGGAAAGAAGAACCAGAAACATCCTCACATGTAGCTGAAAACAAAATGAACAAAAAAAAAGCACAAAGTCTTAAGGTAAACTGTGAGCTTGTATTGCTTCAGCTTCAGTTTCTCTATATGCAGTATGAACTGTATAGATATTATATCTAAAATAGAAATTGTGGAGTGGTCTATGTATTTTCAATAAGGATATATCTGGAGTAACAATCTCTATGATTTGTTATGGAAAACATAATTTCTTCCAACAAATAAATCTTAAATATGCTTTCTCATAAACATCTACTCAGTGTTAACAATTGGTTAGTATGATAAAAGTAAGACATCTGAGACTCATAATTGTGAACTATATTGTAGTACTAATACAATATAGAAAAGATAGCCACAGTATTTTATCAGTCTTCAAAAGCTGTTTATTTAACATATTAAAGAAGGATAAGAAGCATTTTTAATATTACTATCAAGACTTTATAATATTCTGGGCTTGAGCAATAGCACAGCAGGTAGGGCATTTGCCTTGCACGTGGCCGACCCGGGTTCGAATCCCAGCAACCCGTATGGTCCCCCGAGCACTGCCAGGAGTAATTCCTGAGTGCATGAGCCAGGAGTAACCCCTGTGTATCACCGGGTGTGACCCAAAAAACAAACAAAAAAAAAGACTTTATAATATTCATTGAACCTTTGAATTAGGAGTTCTCAAAAGGCCTTAGCATATATGGCTTGTGGTTATACCATACCCCTGTGTTTTCAGCCAGGAATATATGACTATTAGAGATTCAGACACTATTATGATGGAACACAGTGTGATGGGACAAATTTTTAAAATTCAAATCACCACATTTTCTAAAGTTTGTTTAGACTCACATATTCAGGGTTCCATGAATTCAGAATGGAAGTATAGCTGGAAAGACTCAAATGTTGGTGGAGTAGAATTAAGTTTGAGGATCCCATTCCAAGATACCTTTGTCACCCTTAGGTCTGTAAAGTGGCTTGGAATGATTTTAGGTTGGGCTCAGCAAGAATTGAACTGACAAACTAAGAAAGAAAATATACGTACCTCAAATATCTTGAGTTTCTCAAAATACTGAATAATTATTTGGAGGTCCATAGAAAAAGGGTTTTAGAGTATGAGAACATTGGGTGACCTTGAAAGTTCTTAGACAACTCTGCTGTATTCTGTTAGTAAATAGTCACAGAAATTTAAGTCACAGTTTCATGAAATTTAAGGACGTTCGGTGTATTTCACCTTTAATGGTAGTCTCTCTAAAATTTTAGGTAGTGTATGATGTTATATATAGATGGTTACAGTAAAGTTTCTGTCATGCTTTGGTATACAACATCACTGTAAAACTACTATCAACAAAGTGCCCAAGATCCTCACCACTGTCCTTGTCTCTTATGTCTGCCATTTCCTTTACCACCTTTCAACTTTCAACATACCTTACTTGGTAACCTTAGTTCTGTTGTTAAAGAGCAGTAGTTGTTTTCATTGTATTCTGCCCATTCTCTTGCTTAGTTACTTTATATGCCACATCTGAGTGATATCACCTAGCATTTTTCCTTCTCCTTTTGACATATTTCTTCCATATTGTAGTAGCAAAAGTTTAGAGTTTGCCTTTTCTTACTTCTGACTTGCATTTTATCGATCCTCTCATATATTATTGGCATTTGGATTGTTTCCTAATCTATATTAAATGGTGTTGTATTTATTATAAGCATACATACATCTTTTCAAATATATATGTAGATATATTGTATTCTTGGGATAGGTGCCAAATATTGGATTCACTAGGTTTTGCAGAAGTTCTAGTTTTGATAGTTTTTGAGCAGTATCCACCATATGTTTTAACATAGTGTTGAATCACACAACATTGTGAGTAACAATAGTGAATGAGAATTCCTTTATCACCATAATCCCATCATTAGTAGCTCTCACCAATCTTCTGTATTTAGGTTGTTCTTGTTGTTATCTTTATTTGAGTTCTAATATTGTTTGTTCCAAGTTTCCAGATATAGGCTGTTCACATTGCTATGTCATTAGGAGCAATTTTCTGCTAATAAGCAAAGCTAAGCACATTATTAGAAGTCGATTGTCCATGTGTCTACTTTGAGAAAGAGTCTATTCACCTCCTCTTCCAATTTTTTGATATGGTTACTTTTATTATTATTTTATAAGTATTTTATGTACACTGAATTTATATTTTACAGCTATTTTCTTCTATTTAATGTAATATCTTAATTTTAGGCATAGTTCCTTTCAAAATGCAGATTTTAAAAATCTGATGTAGTTATATGTATTTAGTTTTGTCTTTGTTTTCTTTGCCAATAGCATCAAATCATTGAAGACATCCAAATACCACTATCACTGAGTGCATTGAGTACATTGAGTACTTATCATTGTAGTCTGTGGGTTAATGTTTAATGTGAGGGTGTTTAATACATATTCAATTAACTTTTAAGCATAGTGTGATGTAGGAGTACAGTGTTTTTCTGGGTTTTTCTTTTAATGGGCCTAGACTGATTTCCTAGTATACATTTGATTTTTTGGAGACTTTTTCTTTCTCCACTTATGCATCTGGTTCCTTTGTTGTTGATTAACCACCTATACATTTGAAGGGCTTCTTCTGTAATCTCAAATCTATTTTATTTTTCCAAAAGATTGATTTTATTATAGTACCACACAGCTCTAATTATTATGTTGTAATTTGAATTCAGAGAATGCAATTCATGCAATGTTTGAAATTGACAAAGAATTAAATACAAAAAGAAAATTAAGTAGCTTTGTTTTCCTAGATCTGAGTTTTTATATAATCACTAAAATTTAGTCAATTATTGAACATTTATAATAGCCCACGCACTAACGTGCTCAGTACTTCCTCCATTTTCCATATATTACTTTTAGTTCATCTGTTTATTCCGTCTTCATCCTTCTCTGGTGAATGGTAATGTGAGTTTGTAATACAAGACTGAGGATTTTTTATCATTGTTCTGTACTATCTATTTCTTTATTTTAGTCTCATCAGTATTTAAAAAAAATCTTATTCTCTGGACTTCAATCTTTAAAAAGTGTCACAATCCTGTTACTAATATGACATTTAGGTACTAATCTTAATAATGTTTTTGCATTTAATGAATTATTTGTTTCCATAATTAACCCATCAAGAAATATTTTCAAGTCTTCCTTTCTAGATTCTCTAAGTAGCACTGGAGCACTGTTGTTCCGTTGTTCATCAATTTGCTCGAGTGGGCACCAGTAACGTCTCCATTGTGAGACTTGTTGTTACTGTTTTGGGCATATCGAATACACCACGGGTAGCTTGCCAGGCTCTGACATTCAGGCAGAATACTCTTGGTAGATTGCCAGGCTCTTCGAGAGGGACAGAGGAATTGAACCCGGGCTAGCAGCATGCAAGGCAAATGCCCTACCCACTGTGCTATCACTCCAGCCCCATCTGAGTATAGAAATGAATTTTTCATTTATTCCCAATTAATAGTTCACTCTAAGTAACATTATAAATGGGTCATTAAATAATTTTATTCCTATTCAGATCGTCCTTCAACTCACACTACAAAAAACAATCTAAAATAATGCAACATAAATATTAACTGACTATTAAGAGATTTCATTCCAAAGACCACACAATATTTGGAATTTCCTGTGGTCTTTTCTGAGAACTTTAGTTGGAAACTTTGTTTCTAACCTTGTGAGTTCTGTTATTAATATAAGATGTGAATGATTATTTGAATGGGCACTTGGGAACTGATACAGACACAGAACTAGAGAAAATACAAGCAGTAGCCCCAGGCTCCCACAGAATCAAATTTACTCCCGTTGAGGTTTTAAAACTACATTGAAGCTGACCTTGAGTTGAAAGAGAAGCTGCTCTCAAAAAAGCAAAATCATGGCCAGATGGAGGCCAGTTGACAGCAACTTTAAACCCCACTTGTTTAACCTTGTCCAGACTAAACCCTTACATGTTTCACTCAAATCAGATTTTACTGCTCATTGCTCATTTTTTCAACAAAGGCTATTCAAAACCTTTATGTTTTTTCTTGGTATTTTCATCATGGCTGAACTCTCTCGTCTCGTTTCCTGTTTCAGCAAATCAGAGATTCCGATATTTGTGCAGCATCACAGATTTATCATGTTGGGAGATTTCATTTTAAAATGCAAACTTTTATATACCAATCCCATAGTAATTAGTTTGGAGCTGACCTAAAATCTGTAGTTGAACAAGCAAAAAAATTTTATTTTTAAGAATAATGGTAGATTTTAATACGACTCCCAGTGCCAGACAGCTATTAGGAGAAAATGTTCTAAAGATAACCTAATATGTCTCCATTCAAAATGAAGTTCAGATATAAATTTTACAAGAATCCATCACAATTTTGTGAAGATGAAATTGAATACTCTATTATCTGACCTTCTGAATTATTTTAAGACAGAACATTACAGTGAAATGGCCAGTGGTGGTAAGAGAAACCATGCAATGAGCCTTTCTACTTTGCACTTGGAATAAATATGGAGAACTAAATTCCTTTCTGAGTAGCCTTTTAACTCTACAATACAAGAATACTAATATCTATCTCATTTATTTTATAGAAGCATTACATTAGTAGTCTTACTTGACAGCATGGAAATCTAGGTACTAAATATATTACTTATAACTCTTACTACCATTACTCGTCATAATTCTAATACATTTATTTTTATCCCAATATTCAGCATTTTATTATTTTTAAAGGGATTTGAGATTTTACCATATGAAATTATAGAATTGACTTCTAATCTGAAATACTGTTTGACAAAGTTATACCAGTTTATGTGGAATTTTTTCACACTTAGTTCCTTGTAGAATGCATATAATCATACACATTGATACCAGTAATATTTCTGTCTTTTCTTTCCTTCTTTCCTTCCTTTCTCCTTCCCTTCTTTTTCTTTGATCCATCCTTCCTTCCTTCCTTCCTTCCTTCCTTCCTTCCTTCCTTCCTTCCTTCCTTCCTTCCTTCCTTCCTTCCTTCCTTCCTATCACTTTGCTAGTAGTTTGCTATTACTTTAGACATAATACAAACTAATTCTAATAAATCAAACCATATATAAATACAAGTAAAAATGTAAATAAGTTTTTCACCAGCCGGTTTTTATTATAACTTTTCAGTAGTAAATATTGGGTTTTATCGCCTCTCTAAGATGTCCATAAAATTAAAACACTTATACTTTCTACATACATGCTCATATATAATGGTTGAGGAGGGCAGATTTCAAAGTTGGCACAATAATACACCTTGAGAAATAAAATAAATTATTTCCATAACCAAGAGTCTAACAGTGAAAATGTGATTTGCCTCAGAAATAACGTGTTGAAAATGGTGGGGGCTTGGACTCCCTGTAGATGTTCTGTTTGTTTAAAGAAAGGGGAATCATATAGGGAAAAAGTCTCTTTCCTTGCTTGTAGGGAACCTTTGTTGGGTCCACGGCACTGCATCTATTTCCCCTAGTCACTGCTGGGGTAACTTTACCATAGACCTAGGAATAATCCCTAAGTATCATTGGGGTGACCAACAAACAAACAATAACAAAACAACTATTTACAAAAATTAATAAATACTCAATCAGTCCCCAAAGGAAGAATGAAATTCTAACCCCCCCCCCATTTGTTTTTGTTTTCTTTTTGGGTCACACCTGGCGATGCACAGGGGTTACTCCTGGCTCTGCACTCAGGAATTACCTCTGACCGTGCTCAGGAAGCCATATGGGGTGCTGGGAATCAAACCTGGGTCGGGCACCTGCAAGGCAAATGCCCTACCCACTGTACTATCGCTCCAGCCCCACCTCTCTCCTTTTTGATTTTGGGAAGTTAGAGTTTCCCACATATGTATAGACATAATAGCACTGTCGTCCCATTGTTTATCGATTTGCTCAAGTGGACACCAGTAATATCTCCATTGTGAAACTTGTTGTTACTGTTTTTTGGTGTATGGAATATGCCAGGGATAGCTTGCCAGGCTCTGCCGTGAGGGTAGAATACTCTCGGTAGCTTGCCTGGCTCTCTGAGAGGAATAGAGGAATCGAACCACATGCAAGGCAAATACAATGCACATGGTGCTATTGCTTCAGTCCATAGACATAATAAATTTGTTAATTTGGAGGATTTAATTTTAAATGCACACTTGTCCATATCAATCCCATAGCTATTTTTTATGTAGAAATGAAAGCTTATGGGAACAGATTTTCCAGCTTAATTTAAAAAAAAATTGAGAAAAAATCAATTTGATATAAAATGTCCAAATTTTTAAAACTCTCTGAAGGAAGGACTATGTTTTGGGGAGTATACCCTGCAAGTGAATTGCATCGCTGGCACTATAAGGCCCACCAGCACCATGAATAGCACCAGGACCATATTCAGTTACACATATTCTCACAGCCAGTGAGAATCACTATGTAGACCTGCTCAGGCCTTTGTTTTAAACCCTGCCCCTGAAAACTGCTTGAGAAGCATCCTCTACCACACAGAACCTCTTGTCAAAAAAAAAGGGAAAAGCTATGAAAGATACATAAGCACATTTCTAAATAGTGTAATTCTTTATTTCTCTTAAATATTAAGTATTTACTGTTTTCTCTGTGGAATATTTTCTACTCATTAATAAATGATTCAGACTTAAATAAATTACCAAAAATATGCTGCATAATATTTGTCAATAATTTATCTTGTGTGAGTAATAAGAGTTTCTTTTAAGACACTGACAGCAAAATCTGTTGCTAGATGCTTATGCTGATGATTTTATGTAGTTCTTGTGTGCCATATTTCAACATTACATAGCTATTAATTCTTGGTAACGAAAAGTATGTTGAAAGAGATACTGTGACTATACAAAAACTATTATACTTTTACTTCCTGGGTAGCTGAGGAATGGTTATCAAAGAACTCTTTGAACTATTTCTTTGCAATCTTTCAATAAATCTAAAATTATATAAGAATTTAAGACATTAAAAATTTCTTGTCTGTCTCTCTCATTTGAAATTCAAGTTAGCCTGTACTTCTTGTTTCTTACTTCAATTTGTCTACTTGTTACCTGTTTATGTAAGTTTTTCAAGATTACTTTTCTAGGTTCTAACATTTTTTTTCTTTGCTTTTTGGGTCACACCTGACAATGCTCATGGGGTACTCCTGGTTTTGCACTCAGGAACCACTCCTGGTGGTGCTCAGGGGACCATATAGGATGCTGGGAATCAAACCTGGGTCAGCCGCATGCAAGGCAAATGCCCTACCCGCTGTGCTATCACTTCAGCCCCAAGGTTCTAACATTTTGTTCTTAATTAATTTCTAACTTCTTGGTATTGGAAAACATTTATTTCACATATATTCTAGGATAGAGAATTATCAGCAGTACCTAAAAGCATTATGACATGGCTTATTTAAATATCAAATTTTTGGAAAATATATCATTAAATAACTCAACCGTGACTTTCCTTCAGTGTAAAAAATACAAATGTGCGCGTATGGAAAGGGTAATATGTGTGCTGTGTTAACAGGCTCTCAGGGCAGCTCTCTCTCTCACCGCTTGCATTCTGTGCTTTTGAGCTGCTGAGTATGGGCCGGATCTTGATGGCTCCTGCTTTGTGCTCTGCTTCTGTGTGTGCCACTGTGCTCTCTTTTGTCTGTCTTTCTAACTCTGACTCTGTCTCTGTAGTCTCTCCTCTGGTCTCTTCTGACTCTGACTCACTTTGTGCTCTTTCTTTCCCTTACTTCTGGCTCTGATGTCTCCCTGATTCTCTTTTGCTGTATGCTGTTCCTGTGTTTTCTCCCCTACCTCTCTTACAGTCTTAGTTTATATAGCCTTCATATAGGGTGGTGACACAAAGGTGGGTTGAACATTAACAAATCAACAAAGAGGGGTAAGACCACTCCTCCAGGTTATTAACAAAATGTCATCTGGGAGATCACTCCAGATTACTAGGAGATCTGCTCAAGGGCGGGGTCCCATTCAGGGTGTGTCACTTTCTGTTTTTCTTCAGCTAGTAATCCACTTAATTAGTTGTAGTAAATCTACTTTTAATATTTCTAGCAATATAATTCTGTATGAGCACTGTAAGAGATATATCAAACTTTAAGTTTGGTTCTTCCTGAGGACACCTCACTATATAATCAAGACCACAGTCCTAAGGTCAGGTTAGTCTTCCTACCCCCATCAAGGTCCTAGTCTCGTCATTACTTTTGGATCATGATAGCATTTGTCTTTAACCATGCTTTCAACTTATAATTGAGTATTGTGGTGCTTTGGCCTGGCCCATTTCAGTGCCAGGGTAGCTCACAGCTTGCCCTGGGTCCATCCCAGGGTCAGGACCCTGCTTTTTGGGTGCTAGAAAATAATGGGCAATTGAGTTGATAAAGCAGATGCCCAAGAGTAAATATTATTGAAGTCAATCAGCTCCCAAGTTACAAAGCATAATATTAACTGTCTTCCTGTGACCATACAGGAAGCACATTGCTTTAAGGTAAACTAAGTTCCTTCTGGCAAGGCTATAAGTACAAACCCAATGTTATCCTGCACGTCGGGATTCTTGAAACTACTAGATCAAAGATTATCTCATTTTGACACTATTTTAAAATAAATATTTTGAAACAATTTCCTGGGAATTTGATACCAATGTAGTAAACTAAAAATAAGAACATGACATAAATTAAACTTCCTAAGAAACCCGTTGTTCTTGTACAAGAAGACTATGACACAGTAATTATCGCTCAATCATCTTGTCCATTGTCTACAAGTTTTTAACTTGAGTCATCCTGAATACAATAGTCAGAAGAGTAGACAAAAGAGAACCATGGAAGCAAGCCAGGTTCCAAAAAGGATTCAGCACACAATCGACTATATCCACACAGTGACCAAACTCATTGAAGTTTCGCAAGAGTTCAAGATGCTGCTCTGTCTAACATTCATCAATTGAAAGAAGGCCTTCGATTCTGTGAGACTGAAGGGTTCATTGAAGCCCTAGCCAAACAGGGCATTCAAACTCAGTACATCAAGATCCTACACAACTTCTATTAGGAAATCACCACCAGGATTTCATCATTCTACAAGGAAGTGATCATTAACAAAATGATAGGGGTTCAGCAGGGTGAAACCCTTTCAGCGAAACTCCAGTGCCTCCCTCAAGAATGTCATGTGATGACTGGAATGGGAAGGAATGGGAGTGAAGATAGACAGTCGGCAACTACACCACCTCCACTTCGCTAATGTCATCGTACTCTTAACAATAAACATTAGCCAAGCGGCACAAATGCTGTCCGACTACAAATACAAGTGTGGAAAGGTCGGACTGCAGCTGAATCTCAGCAAAACAATGTTCCTGAAAAACAAACTAGTCCCTGACGCTCCATTTGCTCTCAATGGAACGAATATCTTTGAATGCAGCAGCTATGTGTACCTGGGTTGAGAAATCAACATGAGGAATGACTTGGCACCAGAACAGCTCAGGAGGAAGAGAGCAGCGTGGACTGCCTTCAAGCGCATAGAAGAAGTGGTTAAGAGAACAAAGAACCTCCAGCTCTGGGCACATCTTTTCAACTCCACCTGCATTCTTCTGAGGCATGTTAGTGCATTCTTCCTGCACTAACATGCCTCAGAGTGCTGGGCCCTACAAAAAGCAGAATGAGAACGCTATTCAGGTATCCCAAAGAGGAATAGAAGGGGCCATGCTAGGAGTATCATGTTCCACTCAAGTGAGAGAAGAAATCCAGAGTTCCGGCCTCCATCATCGGTCAAGAATCAGGGACATTGTCTCGTTTGCCAAGGAGTCAAAAATTAGATGGGCCAGACACAATTCAGAGATGACTGCTGGACTAGAGCTGTTACCGACTGGATACCATGGGACGTCAAAAGACCTTGTGGCCTCCCACCAATGAGGTGGTCAGATTTCTTCGTCAAAACCCTGAAGGAAAAATTTGAGGCTCTTCCTGTTTCTGGAGGTAGAAGATATCATTGGGCTAACAGTAGCACGCAACAGGGACAAATGGAGATGTTACTGGCACCCACTTGAGTAAATTGAAGATCAACGGGGTGACAAGTGATACAAGTGAACAAACACCGTTTAATTTTTAATTTTTTCTTAATGTGATAAATAAGAAAACACTGCTACTTATTTGTTTCTTTGTGAAAAACACAAAAATGGAAAAATATATTCATGGGCTTTTTTAGTAGTATATCACAGGTAGAATTTTTCTTGCAGTTAAAATCTATTCAATTTTTATTTTCCACTTACTTTAAAAGAATAATTACAGAATAAGTTTAAATTAGCCTTATCAAACAACTTTTATCAAAATGTTTTTGAAATAAAATTTTAAAACAATCAGAACTTCTCAAAGAAGTTTTCCCAATTGCTTCTATAACTCAGTACCTTCTTATTCTGTGCTGATTTTCCCTTTTCAAAGAACGCCTTTAGGCTACCTTGCAGCACGCTTTATGGATCAGTGGTTCTTCTGATTGTTTTTTCTCACCAAGGTCATTAGTAGGACCCTTCTATCTCAGGCTCCAATTTTCACATGACTTTTTCATCTGTCTTATAGTTCGCAATCCTAATAATTGTGCATTTCCTAGGATCTTCAACTAGAAACTGGATATAGGAGTGAGATTTTTAAATATTGTTTTCTTTATTATAATAGTTTCATTTTTACTCTTAAAATGAGTGATATCTAATATTTTACAAACATTTCTAATGTTCCAAGAATTAATTTTTTAAGTAATCCTTATTTTATTTAATATATCCAACAGCTCTGTTTTAAAGGAAATACTATTTTCCATTATGTACAAATGGGAGTGTTCAGCATGATTTTTAACAAAGTTAACAGTTAACAAGCATTGGAAATGTAATTTGTGACCTTGATTTTCTCACCATAGTGCTCTGGTGTATAATTTAATTGTATTATTCATCCATAAAATTACACAATCTAAAGTGTTTTTTAGAAATTAACAATGTGTTTATATACCAACAGTTTTGAAAGCTAAGGAAACCAGATGATTCTAGAATAAAAATTCTTCAAGCCAAATATATTGCCACAAAATTTGGTAAAATAACTTAGGAGAAGAATATAAAAAATAATTATTTCAAAATTATTCTTATCTCTAAAATAAAAAAATGTATTGTAATAAATTATATTTTTTCTTAGAATATAACATAGTAATTTTTAACATATATTTTCAAAATACTCATCACTTCCCTAGAAGAAAGGAAAGGCTATACTTTATTCATAAATTATTTATTTATCATGTATACAATATGCTATGGGCTGGAGCGATAGCATAGTGGTTGGGCGTTCATCTTTCACGCAGCCGACCCAAGTCCGATTCCTCTGCCCCTCTCGGAGAGCTCAGCAAGCTACCGAGAGTATCGAACCCGCACGGCAGAGCCTGGCAAGGTACCCGTGCGTATCAGATATGCCAAAAACAGTAACAATAAGTCTCTCATTGAGAGACGTTACTGGTGCCCACTCGAACAAATCAATGAGCAATGGGATGCCAGTGACAGTGACAATATGCTATACTTAGCAAGTCACAAGAAAAGATATCTTGAGATGAACTTACCCAAAGGGGAGGAACAGGCTAATCAAATTAATACATAGAATGGATGGTTTTTCTCTTTTCCACCTTATGTAAAGAATGGGGGGGGACAAAAGCAAAGCAATGAGATCATGACATTAATATTGAAGAGACTGAGAGGTATTTTTAGCTCAACACAAGGTTCAGAAAAGGCTTCTCTGAACAATGTATTGACACCAAGGCTTTATTATGCAGATGAAAAATTAGCAAAACATGATGTAAATAGCAATGAAAAGAAAGCATCATATGCAAAGTCACAGGGATAAGAAAAAAATGTTTCCTTTGCTTCAGCATTGTAGAGTTGAAGAATGTAAGCTGTATAATCTCACACAGGGCCTCTATTTGTTCAACACCTTTAAATTTTGCCTAGTTTCAGTGTGCAGCAGCATCCTGTTGGATAATACCTGCTGCTTTGTACACAATGGAAAATGACATTTTATAATATAGCCATAAGAATTGCACTGTCTTGCCACATACAATGACTGCTTTACATTATTAAGACTTTTGAAATTAAATTTTTTGACTTTGAAACAACTGCTTCCATCAAACTAAATATATAACCCAAAATTTCAGATCATTGCATCACTGTATCACTGTCATCCTGTTGCTCATTAAATTGCTTGAGCAGGAGCCAGTAACGTCTCTATTCGGTTCCTGTCGCATGCAAGTGTAGACTGATAGGGTATTGAGGGCTCTTTCAGGTCAGGGGAATGAGGACTGTCATTGTTACTGTTTTTGGCATATAGAGCATGACACGGGTAGCGTGCCAGGCTCTCTTGTATGGGTGGGATACTCTTGGTAGCTTGCCGGGCTCTCCGAGAGAGGAATTATTAATACACTATCAATATATTGCAGAAGAGCCTGGCAAGCTCCCCATGGCATATTTGGTATGCCAAATACAGTAACAATAACTGTAGGTTATTGTTAAGGGAATAAGGTCTCATTGCCTTGACCCTGAAAGAGCCTCCAATAATTGGGAAAGACAAGGAAAAGCTGCTAAAATGTCAGGGCTGGGATGAATGGAGATGTTACCATGCCCGATCAAGCAAATCAATAAACAACGGGATGACAGTGATACAGTGATACAGTGATCAATATATTATGTAATAACTATGTGTTTTATTATTAGTAAATAATAATTACTGTTCTCAGAACACCAAACGTTAGCCAAGCAGCATAAATGCTGGTAGGCAACTACACCACCTCTGCTTCGTTAATGACATCGATCTCATAACACCAATATCAGTCATGTGGCACAAATGTTGGCCATTTCAACCTCGAGTGTGGAAAGTTCGTACTACATCTGAATCTCAGCAAAACAATGTTCATGAAAAATGAACTAGTCTCTGACATTCCATTTACTCTCAACAGAACAAACATCTCTCAATGCAGCAGCTATGTGCACCTGGGTCAAGACCTCAGCATGAAGAACGACTTGTCACCAGAACTGCACAGGAGGAAGAGAGCAGTGTGGAACACCTTCAAGAGAGTAGAAGTGGTTAAGAGGATGAAGAACCTCTGGCTCCGGGGCACATCTTTTCAACTCCACCGTTCTTCTGCACTAACATATGCCTCAGGGACTTGGACCCTAGGCAAACAGGATGAGAATGCTATTTGGGTATCCCAAAGAGGAATAGAAGGGGCCATGGAGGAGTATCATGTTCCACTCAAGTGAGAGAAGAAATCCGGAGTTCCGACCTTTGTTGATGGTCAAGAATCAGGGATGCTGTCTAGTCT
The DNA here is from genome assembly GCF_027595985.1 of Sorex araneus. Taxonomy (NCBI): domain Eukaryota; kingdom Metazoa; phylum Chordata; class Mammalia; order Eulipotyphla; family Soricidae; genus Sorex; species Sorex araneus. Next base: position 263,815,193 of record NC_073302.1, on the reverse strand, counting down.
GCCAAGACATCAAAAATCAGATGAGCCGGACACATAAGGCGATTCAGAAATGACTGCTGGACTAGAGCTGTTAATAACTGGATTCCCCGGGATGTCAAAAGACCTCGTGGCCGTCCACCAATGAGATGGTCAGACTTCTTCATGAAAACCCTGAATGAACAGTTTGAGGCTCTTCCTGTTCCTTGAGCAAGCAGATATCATTGGGCTACACCAGAACGTGACAGACAGGGATGAATGGAGATGTTATTGGAACCCGCTCAAACAAATTGAAGATCAATGGGATAAAAAGTGATACAAATAATAACAGTAATAATAATAATAATAATAATAATAATAATAATAATAATAAGCAAATGACATAAAGAAATGAGAAAAGCAATATTTCACTTAAATACACAAAATCTAGAAGTTTTTACTTTACAGGTTATCATGTCTGACTTGGAGACATTTGTAAGAGCACAAAGGAAAGATTAAAGATAAATACAGATGGGTCAGAGTGGTAGTACAGCAGATGGGGTTTTTACCTTGTATGGGACTGACGGGATTTGATCTCCAGCATCCCATATGGTCCCCTGAGCACTGCCAGGAGTCAACATTTCAAATCACTGTTACTGTCACCTCCATAATGTTGCTCAATCAATTTGCTGGGGCGGGCACCAGTAAAGTCTCCATTGTGAGACTTGTTACTGCCTTTGGCATATTGAATACACCATGGGTAGCTTGCCAGGCTCTGCCATGCGGGCAAGATACTCTCAGTAGCGTGCTGGGCTCTCCAAGAGTGACAGAGGAATCAGACCCAGGTTGGCCGCTCATAAGGCAAACACCCTACTGACTGTGCTATCGCCTTTTAACATTTCAGGTATTCAACATAAATTCTTTTTTTGTGTGTATGTTGTTGGATTCTAGTTCGAAGTATTTTAGAACTAACATTGGTGTGTCCTCTCTCCCTCTCAGGGAGCTTAGGTTTATTCAGTTACACCCACCACTGTGCCCCAGAGGCACACCTGTTGCTCTGTGTTTATGTTTAGTCTCTTCTTTGTGCTGTGCTTCCCTTATCTGTTAATCACGTAAATCCCCAAATCAGATCTTGTGACTTGTAAGGTCAGATTCTTCTAATAACTCTGGATTTGGCATTTGTAAGTGAAATATTGCTTTTCTCTCTTCTTTTTGTCCTTCACATAGTTTATTTTAGAGCAATGTCCTTTATGTACAGACACAGGAAGACAGTTAATGCTATGCTTTTTTAACATGGCAACTCATTGACTTTGAATAATATTTACTCCTGGACATCCATCATATTAACTTGACTTAAAACTCAATTGCCCTTACTTCCTACACCCCAAAAGGGTGTCCCGCCAAGGGACTTGAATGTACCCAGGGAAAGATGTAATATATTGTGGCATCAAAAATGGACAGGATAAGTGCCATGAGAAGTATAATTAGTCAAGAACACATTCATGGAACAAACTCTAATATGAACCCAAAACTTAATCTGGCCTGTGAACTCTAGTCTGGGATATAAAGTGAGATATCCCCAGGAAGAACCACCCTTTAAGCTTAATGTATGTCTTACTGTGTTCATACAAAATGACTAGAAATATTATTAAGAAGTAAATTTAATATGATTGTTTAAATGGATTAGTAGCAAAAGGAAAGTAGAAAGCAAATGCCCTTAAATGGTTTTCTGCCCATGGGTAGATCTCCTAGTGGAAATCTAAAATACTAGAGCCCCTAGACGAGGTTCTGTCCTTGAGTACACCTCCTAGAACTTTCCCTAAAGTGAGGGCTTTACATCTGCTCATTGTTCATGTTAGTGTTCAACCAGACCTATGTGTAATTTCTACCACCCAACCCTTCATGATTTATCTATAATTAATACTGTGACACTTACATAAATGGCCACAGATTACTAGCCAGCTAGTAGCCCCTAATTCTTCATCCATTGAGAACTGATTAGGGCAGACAGCGATTGACCCCAAATGCACCTGGGGGCCCCTAGCTCATCACGGGATGGTGACCCTGAACAACAGCATGATGTTATATTTGCTACTTGTGATGCAATTATTTTGACCCTTCCCTCTCATGTTAATTTCTTTTTTGTTGATTGTATTCTCTGAATTTTCTTTTTTAAAAGTTAATGACTCAGGCATTTTTATGTATACATGATTTGCTGTTCTTTGAAGTATATTTAAAAATTTAATCAGATTCCTAATGCTTTTTTAATACAACTCTAATAAGGATGAAATCTCATAAAAAAAAGCAAAACATAAATGTCTTAAAACAAAAAGAAACATCATCTACTGTACAGAACAAAAAGTTCCCATTGTATACATGCATTTACTTGTGATTGGTTACAAAGTATTTATGCAGTGCAATTTTGTACAAAAAACATTCTGTCAATAAATAAGAAAATGAAGGTCTAAACAGGTTACAATCTTAAAGGATGCAGTAAAAACTAAGCACACTATAATTTTATTGGGAATATATATGTATGCATTTGTAAATGCATATATAAAGAATGTATGTATTTGTACATACATACATAAAGATTGGTAGAAGTTTAAACAGAGAATAATGTGCTTTCATGAAATTGTTTTATTAATTATATCTCTATTTTACTTTACTGTATTCTTGCTTCTCACCTTATTTTTCTCCAGCCAGGATCTATATAGTAGATATAAATTCAATTTTAATTTGATTTTAAGGTCAGTGATAAGACAGACATTTATTTCTCTTATCTAAAGTCTAACCATATTTATTTCCTACCTAATATTTAAGAAGATTAATTTCATAAATTCTTAGATGCTGGGAATATTTTTGTTTCTAAAATTTCTTATTCATTCATACATTCACAGACCTGTCAGTATAACTATTTTTTTTTAATTTTTTATTGTGGAAAGTTACAAAGTTACAAAGTTTTCAGGTTTAAATCTCAGTTTGTCAGTATAACTATTTTTATTCTCCTTTGAAATAAATACATATGTAATCAGAAGAGCATTTCAAGTTATCAAGAGACTTACAAGTACTATACTTATGATTAAGAATGAAGTGGTTACTTCCATAATTCCTCCTCTAAAACACTTCAATTCTACATTTGTGGTCAGAGTTCTGAAAAGACTTTTAGACCTACCTTTGAAAACAACTCAAAAAGGGATGCAAAGTACAGCATAATAGAGGAAAGAATCTGTGAAAAATCCCCCTCACTCGAGCTGTATAAGGTCTTCATGTGTGGGGATTACATATGCACAGATGTTTGCAGGCTCTCGAGCTGCCCATGTTCGGTGCTCTCCATCTGCTTCTTCACCTAGGACGCTGTTGACTCTAATGGACAAAGGAAGAATAAGGGCCAAGCTGGTTGCTGATTAGTTGCTGTTTATTCAATCTCTCATCTCTCCCAATTCTCTCCAACTCTCTCTGTCTCTGTCTCTCTCTCTGCTGTCTCCATAACCGTCTCTCCTTCAATCCCTCCTTTCTCCCCACAGCGCTTTTTTATCCTCTCACCATGCCTCCGCAACCACACCTCCCCACAGAAGCTGAATCAAAAATGTTTTTCTAGACTTCCTGACCACCTACAGCCCACAAGGGCAAAACAGCCCTTAAGTTGTGTTTTCTCCTTTTTTTTAGATCTGCAACTTAATGAATATCTTTAGTTCTGCTTCCTAATATTTACCATTCTGTATGGATACAGCAATAGACACTTTTAGGCTTATACGGTGACTCTCCTGGGGACATCTCACAGCAGACTCAGACTACAAGTGCTCAGGCCAAATTAATCATTCCTAACCCAAGCAGGGTCCAAATCTTATTATTACTTTTAGATCATGACAGACTTTGTACATGACCAAGCGCTAAACTTATAGTTAAGGCTTAGGGCACTTTGGCCAGGCCCATTTCCATGCTAGGGTAGCTCATAGCTCACTGCCTGCCCTCGTCCATCCAGTCCCTCATCCGGACCCTGCTTTTGAAGATGTAGGAAGTAAGGGCAACTGAGGCTTAAGTTGAGAGAGTAGATGTCCAGGACGTTATATTATCCGGAGTCAATCAACTCCCAAGACACAGCTTGTCTTTTTAACTGTCTTCCTGTATCCATACAAAAAGTAATTGCTCTGAAATAACTAACCATGCAAAGGACATCAAGGAGACAAGAAAGAAAATATTTACAAGTCAGAATATGATCAGGGGACAAAGACAATTGACAGGTAACAGTCAATCAATGAACACAAGCTCCCAGAGACCAAGGCGGAAGGACAAACCAACATTATCCTACAAAAATCCATGGCCATTATAATATTGGTCATTTCCCCCATCCCCCCAAATTACTTTTTATAAACAAAACTCAAAAGTGAAGCGCCATGGATAATTATTATCTTCATATAATAAACTAGAAAAATTGCAGATGTGGATATCCAAAAGTTCAATGGAGTTAAAATTCGGTGGATCATTAGGAAGTGTATGCCCGTTTGGAAGGCTTTTTGTGACTGGAAGGAGATCCTAAAGTTCATTTTTTATTAATGTAAAAAAATCTATCTCTTTTCATGTTTACATAATTCATTCTGAATTTTCATGAAAAGCAATAAGGAAAACATCAAAACCTCAATATATAAAGATAAAGTTAACATCTGAATTTTGATTTTGCTGCATTGTTTGAGGGATAACAAGAAAAGCATAATGTAGGACAACTAACCAAACCTATAACTTTAATAAATTAGCTTTATCTTTAAAAAGAGCACTATTGTGAAGTTCACATGAGAATATATATGTTTGTTTTATATTTGTTTACATTTTAAAAAATGTTAATATTTGTGCATTTTAGTTCCGCTGTATCATACTTACAGAATCTATTTTATTTATACACATAGAATTAACTTGATATGATATTGTTGTGTTAAAATTAGGTCAATTACTTCCTCATACACAAAATATCAGTAGAAAAACTTTAAGAAAATGTTTTTTAAAGACTTGTGCAGACTTAGTTTTACAAATGCCCTTGTCATTTTTTTTCAAAGCAATACTCTACAGACTATGAATTAAATAAGTTTTATTTTTATTTCTTCAGTTTTTAGTAATTTAATATGATATGCAAAATAGCAATCCTGTTTTTAGAAATTTTCTAGAGAAAAACTTTTTTTTCTTAAAAATAGCAGATTAGTTGTTTTCTTCTCCAATAAATAGACACATGAATATAAAAGCACTAAAAGGGAAGCACTACTTTGGTTTTATAACACCATCTGTTACATATCACATTCCATGGGTTGTGTTAACTGAGGCAAACTGTATTCTGCTGAAATGAGCATTGTTTTTCCACACTCTTTAATGAGACTTTGCCCAATTCACTGATTTTATTCAATAAATAAGAAAGTGATGTTTTTTCTTAATCATAAACTCATATTTATATTTGATCTAGAGATTCTATATATACTCAGATACCTAAAAACAAGGCAAGCAATAGGTAGAAAAATGACATCTTATTTGTGATAATTCTAAATTAAAATAAAGACTAGGCATTTTTGGTAACTATTTTAATTTAAACAATATTCTTCAAAGAACTAAATGTACATTTTATTTTTGTCCTAACTATTTCTAGCACAGAGATTTAATAACGGTAATAACTGAAAGCTATATTTGCTATATAATCCAAAGTTCAGTTACTATGTAAATTTGGGGAATTATTTATTTATTTATTTATACATTTATTTATCTTGGCTACATCCAACAGTTCTCAAGTTCTGTATTCAACGATTACTCCTGGCAGAGGTTTAGGGACTATATACGGTGGCAGAGATTGAACCAAAGTCAGGTGAGGATAGGAAATCGCTTTACTCCTATACTATCACTCAAGTTCTAATTATGAGAATTTTATGAAAATATGAAGACTTTCATCCAAGTATTATGAAAGTGTTGTATTTGAACACAAGTAAGACACAATATACAAAGCTTAGGTTAAGTTTCACATAAACACCTGAATGGGTTAACAGAATTTATAGTTATTGTTGCAAATATTGGGGAATTATATAAATGAATGATTTAACTTGTCCTTGAGAACCATCTGATTTACTTGCTTGGCCAAATTTTTTCTTAAGAAAGAACTTATGAGATAAAATATAATTAAATATACCAAGAGAAAGAAAAGCATTCTTTAACATTTTTACCACCATTAGGGCCAGAGAGAGTACAGTGGGTACTTAGATTGCCCATGGTTGATGCAGGTTAAAGCTTGGGCACCTGTTGTAGTACCTGTAGCCTACCAAGAATAATCCCTGAGTGCAGAGCCAGGAGTAAAGACTGAGCATTGTCAGATGTGTCCCAAAAAGCAAAGAAAGAAGCACAAAGTTCCAGTGTTACCCAAGAACTAATATCCAGAAGAAAATTAACAATCCTCTCTCATTATTTCTTTCTTCTTGTAGTGAACCAGGAACTAAGCTTTATGGGAAAAAAAAACTAAATCAAGTTATATTTTATTCTTTGCCATTTATTTTATTTCTAAAAATACCAATGTAATAAAAATACATACCCCTTGCTCTATAACATGCCATCATTCAAAAAGAACCAATTTAAGAATATAGTCCTTAAGTATGTTTATTAGAGGATTATCAGTGCTCTCCAAAAAAAAAATCTACTTACATATCCATAATTATTTCTATGATAATGAGTATATCTATATCTTCATCTATATGTCTTTGTCGATGCCTCTGTTATGTCTATATAATTGGCATGTCTATGCCTCTATGTTTATCCATACATTTAGCTAACTATCTAAATATAACTGGGAGGAGCGGAGCCCCGGCCCTGGCAGGGGCTCGGCCCGGGTGCCCATGTCTCTGCAGAGCCGGTGGATGTGGAACGAGCGGGAACCAGAGACAGCTTTAGGAATTGGGGTTCCAGCATCTGGCAGAATTTTCCCTGGACTTTATACAGAAATCCAAAACCGTCCGCGCGACTTAACATTTATAATTGTCAGCAATGTGAAACGGTTCCTTTTGAACAGGTCTGACTTGGGGGGGAAACTCCAAATAATAACAGTAAGTTTTTGTTGAAATTTTGAAGGTTTTTAATGTAGCAGCCAGCTCTCTGGACTGTGAACTTAGCAAAAGCCCCATGCTGGCCGACGCGGCATGGCGTACACCACACTATGAGGCGCTGGAAGGAGGATGAGGGGGAAAAAGGAAAAAATAAAAAGGGAAAAGGAAAAAGGGAAAAAAAAGAGAGAGAGAGAGAGTTATGTACTTGTAGCAGTGGGGCTACATATCTCTTCATTTCCAGCAATGAAAAACTAATTATCAAATGTAGTAGGTCTGTCTCTCTTGGTTGGAAACTCTAACAACTATAATGAGTTTTGTGTTGAATTATGGAATGTAATCAAGGTAAAGAAAAAATGAAGTGAAATTCATTAGTTATACAGTAGGGGGTAGGGGTGGGGGCGGGGGGTATACTGGGGTTTCTGGTGGTGGAATATGGGCACTGGTGAAGGGATGGGTGTTTGAATATTGTATAACTGACATATAAACCTGCGAACTTTGTAACTTTCCACATGGTGATTTAATAAAAAGTTTAAAAAAAATAAAAAAAAGTGATAAGACCAAAAAAAATATAAAAAAATAAATAGAACTGGGAGACAAAAAGATCAATTTATTATAGTATACAGACTTATACACTGTCATCAAGTCATAGGAAATAGATGGCATTGTTTAAAGGCAGAATAACACAATAAAAACAATCTGAGGCTAATATTTTAGAACAGGAAGGTAGAAGAATATCTATGTGCCAGATGAGTATCCAGACAATGAGTAAAGTTTCTTCCTCTACCTTTTTTTTGTATGCTAGCCGTCAACAGATAGAACGATCCCTACCCACGTTCAAAAACACTAAACCACTTTACCGATGCTAGAGCTTATTTTCCTCATAAACATCCTCACAAACAGATTAGTCATAATTTGCTAGATACCTTGACATGCTGTGATTCAGTAATATTTATACATTCATGTATACCTACTCAATAAAGGTAAACTTTCTTTACCATTATATTCATCATTGTTTTAAGTCCTTGTGTGGTTAACAACTTGTTACTACCGTCTTTCACTGCATTTACAGTATTGTCTTTGTCCTCAGCGAGTTTCGTAACTGGCAGTTATTCTTAATGAGGCAGAGGAATCTAAAAATGAGTTATTGAAGGGTCTGGTTCATTAGCTGACTCACTTGAAGGTTTTGTTGTTTTTGCTGCCCTTATCACAGGACACGCTCATACAAAGGATGTCCTAACCTATGGCATCTCTCATTTTGAAGACAAAAGCTTCCTTACTTTCTTGTGTAGTAACAGTCCAATTTATCTATAGAGATAGAATTAATCATCCCTGTCATTATAATAATTATCTTCTTTTCTAAACCAGAGGCTTGAGGAGTACAATATGGTCACCGACAGTCATAATTCCATTTAAATGGAACTACTTTTCTGTCTCATGATGGAAGTGTTACTCCTATTTTAACTAAGATGCCATAACCAGAAAACAACAGGTCATGGGAATAGGAAGCAAAATTAATCATAGTGTGTGCAACATCCATTTTAACTATTTGAATTTAGACATATTGGTTCTATGAAATAAGAAACATTATATTTTAAGGCAACTTGAAAACATGTATAACCATACAAGTAACTTACTCCAACATAAATGGCATTTCCAGTGGTCTCACCATGCTTACCATTTAAAAGCAGCCAGTATGGTGAAATCAGTAAATTCCATGACCATGCCATGGTCATTTACTTAGTCGTTTGTTTTGTTTTGATTTGTTTTGTGTGAAGTGACTTCCATCATCAGATTCACATCGAGTGTGTAGGTCATTTATACTTTTGCTAAGTGAATCTACCTTGAGTACAAGGTTATTCTATAATTTTCATAAATTTCCATTTGGGCAGTAATATTGCATATAAGAAATGCAAGTCTATATTGAGAATATATACCTGTTCTAGTTCAAACAAAAAGCTATATCATACACCATAGAAGTTGGTTCAAAGTAAACAAGTTGCAATCTGTTAGCTCACTGGCTCTCTTGGGGAACACTGTCGCATAAATGGCTAGAGTTGATCTTTCCTATTGGCAGATAGGATAATTAGTGATGCCTGTAGCCAGCTTGGCCTTGATAAATAGAGGAATGAATTATTGGACCAGAAATAATATTTTCATGTCATGTTGGTCTTTTTCTTCATGATCACACAGGATGATAGCAAGGTGGCTTGAAAACAAGTCAACAGATAAAAACAGTTATATTATCTGTTAATTTGATCAATAAAATTTTCATCTGCAAAGTTATTTTTGACCACTCATAGAAGAATCAAATACCTTCAATTTTTCCAAAAATACGTAAAAGATCAGAGAAAGATGATCTTCCCAAGTCTTTCACTGTCCAAATATTACACTAGTCATAGCACATGGATCAGTATGTAAACATATTTGCTCATTTTTCCTCAGAAGACTCATCAGACAATGTACTTTCAAAATTTCAATCCACTGAGAAGATTTCCCTGCACTAATCTCAGGCATGTAAATTTAATTGAATTGTTTTGGGACATGATATGCTCCATATCAAAATTGAAAATGCATGGTTTTTGGTATTGATCTTATGACAAGCACAATGTAGAAAACTTTGAATGTCCATTAAAGAAAACTGATAGGTTTAAATAACTTGCTAATTAGTTTAAGGAATTTTTTTAAGTAAAAGCGAAAGAAGTGAAAACTTCTGGCGTGTGTTACATACATTAATTAAATATTCACTTACTCTTTTATGGAAGGCAAAATACATTTCCGATGAGGAGGATCAAGATTGTAGATAAAGTAAAATTTGGGGAATGTACCAGTAAAAGTTTTCAAATATAGAAATAAAAATCTCACCAAAATAAGACTAAGAAGAACAGCATGTGTAGACCCCACTGGGGAAGTTTATTGAAAAACTCACTGAAGAATGCTAAAGAGAATTTCCACTGAGCAACAAGAGAAATATTTACACACCAAGTCTCTGATATATGGCTAATGTCTAATATAAAGCACTCACAATACTAATCAACCAACATTTTAAAAAATCCAAAAATGTGTAGAAGTGTTGAATAAGTTCTAATCTAAGGGAGATATATGGGATAGTCAATAGGCATATAAAATGTAGCTTCACTAATTATTAAGGAAATGAAAACTAGAACATTATTGAAATAGCACCTCATACCACAAAAGTATCCTATATAAAAAAAGCCAGAAATAAATACTGATGGGTATGTGGTAAAAAATTAAAATTATGCACTGTTTGTGACTTTTAAACTATTTAAGTCTATTTGGGAAAATAGCATAGACACTTTTAAAAAATTTTAAATAATGACATTGTATGATCTAAAAATTCCACTCCTAGACATATGTTTCAAGAACAACAACAAAAAATACGTTATATGAAAACATATGCACATACCCACACCTATTATTGTGGTGCTACTTGTAATATCCCAGACTGGAAAAAAGTCCAAAAACATATTACTAGACAAGAAAATTGTAATGCATATAAGAAACAGAATACTTGGACCAGATCGATAACACAGCAGGTAGGGCGTTTGCCTTGCACTCGGCCGACCCGTGTTCGATCCCCGGCAACCCATATTGTCCCCCAAGCACTGCCAGGAGTAATTCCTGAGTGCAAAGCCAGGAGTAACCCCTGAGCATTGCTGGGTGTGACCCAAAAAGCAAAACAAAAAAAGAAGAAGCAGAATACTATAAGAAAGGATAAAATTTTACATAAAACAACAATTTGGATAGAACATGAGATTATCATGTTAAGGAAAGTGAGTCAGAAAGAGAAAATATACTGCATTATCACAAGAATACCTGCAGTATAAAGGATCAAAGAAAGGGAATAGAAAATAGCCAATGAAAACAACACATTTTTTTTTTCCAGCTCTTTATGTTAGGGGGTGGGGATCACATCTGGGGATGCTTAGGGGTTACTCCTTGCTCTGAACTCAGTGATTACTCCTGACAGTGCTCAGGATATGGGATGACAAGGATTAAACCCAGGTCGTCCACATGCAAGGCAAACACCCTACTCAGGCTCCAAAAACAAATTTTTGAACCAAAGTGATAATACAGGATCTAGGTCACTTTACTTGCATGCAGACTTTACTTGCATGCAGCTAACCTCAGCTTCACGAGTACTGCTGTCACAAGTACTGTTAGTGATCAAGCTGAACAAAGAGTCAGAAATAGGACCTGAGCACTATTGGGTGCAACCCACATACTGACGCTCCAAAAGAAAACAGGAAAAAAATCTAGTGAATTTTTGAGATTCTGCAAAGTAATGAGTTTGCAATGGTGGCAGAAGATACAAAACAAATGGTGTTTAAGGACACTGGAGGAGACATAATGTTCTGGAGAAGAGTGTAGTAACATTTAAACCTGAAACATAAATAATAAGATTGGAAACTGTAGTATTTCAATGAAAAAAACAAACAAATTATTTTAAAGAATGAGGGTCAGGGTGATGGGGGAAACACCACTCTATTGAGCTATCAAGGGCTGTCTAATATAAAGATGTCTGAAGAATACATTTGTCTGTTTTTAAAACAATTAGTGGAGATTATAAAGGTAACTGGATATTTTGAATTTTAAAATAAATCGAATTATCATTACTGATCTTTCCTGTAGGAAGATTCACCAAAAGAAAATAGAAATAATGTGAAATCCAGGATATGTAAAATAAATTTGATTTAAAGGCAAGTATTTTAGTCCAAAACTTGGACGATAAATTCTTTTGCTTAAATCACACCAAAAAAAGAAAAACAAAAACCTTTTGCCTCATAGGAAATAAATTACCTATAAAGGTGTAGCTCACAATAGTACTTCTTAAAAGGTTTTTAAGGACCCTGCCATTAAAGTCTCATGCAAGCTTAGAAGGAGATAACAAAGAAGGATTGCTTTCAGGGAAACATTTCAAGGATAGAGCTTTAGCTTAAGTGAAGCAATTCTATTTTATTTCATTTTTATATTTTGAAATTTAAGGGACATAGTTACAATAGCCCTACTGTTTATTGTCTTGATGTACAAAGTTACTATAGCTTCATCACACCAATGTACCCAGGACTCTACCACTGTCTTTATGTCACATTTAGTCTAGGCATATAATTTGGAGAAACAAAAATAAGACAGATCAAAACCATTTTCTGGAAGTAGATTCTCCTTTATGAAGTCTGACACTCTCAAATTGCAAAAGTCATCTGATCCACTATTTACCATCAGAAGATGGCTTCCTTAGAGTGAAATACTTCTATAGATGTGCACTTCATGTAAATCTGTTTTCATGTGCAGTTCAAATTAATCACTCTGCTCATCATAGCTTTTCTTTCCCCCCTCCTATCTTATATGAATTTAAAAATAGATAAATTATATTCTCAATAGCAATTTTTGCTGAAAGTTATATTTCATTTTTGGTTGTAGATAGATAGATGGATAGATAGATAGATAGATAGATAGATAGATAGATAGATAGATAGATAGATAGATAGATAGATAGATATTCAGACTAGCCTCACATATGGGGGAGCTAGCGGAAGAACTCAGGTGTGCGGGACCCGGGACCGAGAACACCAAGGCTGCTCGGATTAGGATTAGGGGACTAAGCCTCTTCTACCCAGATTCCCCATTTTCCAGTAGCTAGGCAGTCACACCCAGAGACTGCCCCAAGCACAGTGAAATGCCATCAACGGCCAACATCCAAAGACTGTAAAACAAAAGCTCCCGGAAGAGAGCAATGCAATTTTTCATGGACCCCATAGTGCATTCACGGATGAACAACCTCTTTATTTTAATTTTTATTGTATTTATTTTTATTTATTTATTTGTTTGTTTTTCTTGTACAGAAGAGCCTGGCAAGCTACCCATGATGCATCTGATATGCCAAAAACAGTAACAACAAAGTGTTCTTTGTGTCCTGGAGCAAGCAGATTCCATTGGGCTACTCTAGCAGGCAACAGGGACAAGTGAAAACGTTACTGGCGCCCACTCAAGCAAATCAATAAACAAGGGAATGAAGGGGATGACAGTGATACAGTGATATATACATATAATATATATTTATTTTATTTATATTTTATATTTTGGTTATTATATATCATATATACTCATAGGAAAATTTTAGGCATTGTGATTTATAATATTGTTAAGACATACATGCTGTTACAGATATAAAAAAAAAATCCAGCACCACGCCTTCTACCAGAGTACATATTCTTCCACCATTGACCTCCTGCTTACACTTCCCAAATATTTTCTTAAGCTAATTTCTGAAGACCAGTTTCCTGCTTCAATTGCCTTTATCTTTAACTATGTTTCTTTATATACCACATATGAGTTATCATTCTACATCCCTCTCCCTCTCGCTTACTTCACTCATTATAACCAAGTAGCATTAGTGACTGTGTGTGTGTGTGTGTGTGTGTGTGTGTGTGTGTGTGTTTGAACACTATAGTTTCTTTATCCAATCTTCTGTTCTTCCACACTTTGGTCATTTCCAGATTTGTGCTACTGTGACTAGCACTGCAATGAACATGGGAAAACAGATCTGTTTTGGATAGACACAAAAAAATAAGCCCTACAAAGTAAATACTAAAAGACATATTTAGAATAATTATTTTTGCTAATTCTTCCCTCTCCCATTAGTCTTCAGAAACATATTTGAGAGACACAATGTTGCTAATTTGTTCCATGTTCTACATTATATTAGAAGTAATTAAAATATCAGTGAGGTCAGGTGTTTCATGCTCTTTCTTGATTTTTAAAAGTCCTACCAAAATTCTAAAATGAATAATATAGTTATAATAAATAGCATTATAAGAGATACATTTCAAGGATACTAGCTCACTGGTGCATTGCTTTTCTGTGCATTACATTGAATTGGAGTAACACTATTCACTTAATTTATTTATTCAATTAATATTCATATACAATAGTGTAATAAAATTAATTAAATATAAAAATGGCCACTTATTACATTAAAGAAAATTACTAATATTAATATATTGAGAAGTAAGTATCAAGAATTCCTTCTAGGGGCTGGAGTCGTAACACAGCGGGTAAGGCATTTGCCTTGCAGTCATTTCCCAGCATCCCATAAATTCCCCCCAGGTGTCACCAGGATTAATTTCAGAGTGAATGAGCCAGGAGTACCCCTGCACCACTGGATGTGACCAAAAGCAAAAAAAAAAAAATTCCTTTTAGATAATTGAGTGATGATTATTTAAGTAGATTATTTAAGATGCTAACAGTGAGATTTAACCCATATTATTTAGTCTTTTTGCTAGAATTCTTGTGAAAAGTTTTCATTCTATTTACAACCTCATCAATCATTGAAGGATTACATTCACTAGCAGATTAAAAAAAATCTATAATTTGAGTCTTTTGATAGAAAATACATAGTTCACGTATTGTGTTACTATCTGTGTGACTCAAAAATCTATTTATTTCCAGAACATGACTTGAAATTATTATATACTTTTCCACAGAAAAGGCTTCCCAATATCTATCTGAATAATTATCCATTTCCCAGGAATTACTCTAGATATTGAATCAGCCAGTTTTTGTTCCAGGAAATGTGATAAGCAAGATATTTTATTTTAGACAAATATTTTCAGGACTGGCATATATTAGAATATTTAAATAAAATTTCCACTAGCAGAAACCAATAAATGTGGATTATAAATTCCAAAAAGCACAGAAACTTTATAGAAAGTTGAAGGAACAATAAGCTTAAAATAAAGAGAAATTTGTAGAGTTGAATTGCACATGTAAAATAACATATACTTTGAGATTTGTCAATATTAACAAGGGTTATTATAATTTTGATGAATTAGTGTTAAAAGAAGTTGGATGATAATGACCCATATACTATTCAATTAATAGGTCTCTTTCCCACAATTTGATGTCTTCAGATAGATATTCTCTTGGAACTATTAGACCTTTAGATTCTATGCTCCTATATAAAGAAAGAAAAAAGAGCAATGTTCCTAGTAATCAGCAATTACCATTAGCATTTATAACAGTTTACAATCCAAGTATGTATTAGAAGTGTCTCTGAACTTAAACCTGTAAATTATACAGTAAATACATATTGAATGGGTCTAACTGATAGCATATTTAAGTTCTCTCTTATAGATGGCATCTTAATCTCAGCCCTAAAAGATGTTTCATTTAAATTACTTTATAGATAATGTATAAAACATAGTTTAAAATATCTAAACTAGGGGCTGAAGTGATAGCACAACAAGTAGGGCATTTGCCTTGCACGAGGCCAATCCAGATTTGATCCCCAGCATCTCATAGGGTCACCTGGGCACCCTCAGGAGTAATTCCTGAGTGCAGAGCCAGGAGTAATCCCTGTGTAGTGCCAGGTGTGACACAAAAAATAATAAAATAAAATAAAATATCTAAACTAGAAAAAATAAAAACATGGGCTGGAATGGTAGCACAGCGGGTAGGGTGTTTGCCTTGCACACGGCCAACCCGGGTTTGATTCCCAGCATCCCATATGGTCCCCAAGGAGTAATTCCTGAGTGCATGAGCTAGGAGTAACCCCTGCACAATGCCAGGTGTGACCCGAAAAGCAAAAAATAATAAGAAAAACATTTGAAAATAAATATTAGAGGTAAAAAAGAATGCATAGAAATAATGTTATATTTAGTATAACATGATATACAGCTTATTATACTAAATACTAGTACCTACTAAAAAGATATAAATTACTAAACACTAAAAATGTATCTTTCTATACTTGAAAGACAGAAATAAAAAATAAAATATATGTCACTGTCATTCCATTGAACATCAATTTGTTCAAGCAGGCACCAGTCACGTCTCTCATTGAGAGACTTATTGTTACTGTCTTTGGCATATCCAATATGTAGGGGTAGCTTGCCACGCTCTGCCTCACAGGCTCGATACTCTCTGTAGGTTGCCGAGGTCTCCGAGAGGGGCGGAGGAATCGAACTCAAGTTGGCCACGTGAAAGACTAACATCCAGCCGCTGTGCTATCACTCCAGCCCAAAATATATGTACAGAGTTAATTTATGAAGTAAAATCAATGACAATTAAATTTAAGTAACCAAGATTGAAAATCTGTAGGATATTTAGCAACCCCTTTATTGTTGCTGAGAAATGGATTATAATGAAAACATTTAACGAAAAAAAATCCTGTATGCAGTAAAGAAAAAGATAAATTGGACATGAGAGGTAGTACAGTGGGTAGGGCACTTGTCTCATACACACCCGAGTCTGATTTGATTACTGGTGCTGCATATGGCCCCTGAAAACCTCCCAGAATATTCCCTGAGCATCGCCAACTGTATTTCCCTCACCCCTACCACAAAAAATAGTAAGGTACATAAAAAAAGTATGTAAAAGGAGTTATAGAATATGGAGCATAAAACATGAGACAGCAGTGATAGCTAGAAGTTTCTTGATCCTTTGCAAATGTGAAAGGGAAAAAATTGATGATTTAGATCTCTGTAATTGGCAAAAATTCATTTCATGACTAACTAGTACAGGTAAAGAGGGTTTTAAAACAGCAAAGACCTTCCAAAAGGAAATAATATAGAATATATTTTATCTTAATAATTCCAGGTGGAAACTATGAGATGGAAGTTAATAAATATTAATAAATGTTTAGGTAAGTTAAAATTAATATTATCTAATAAAGTATCGACTATAATGTCTACTAATATTCAAAATGATAGAATATTATATTCAATAACAATGTTATATATAATGGAAACTTATTTCAGCCTACTCTAAGAGAGTGATAATTTGATAAATTGTATTTTTATAAGCTATGTTGTATCTTTTCATATTATCAATAAGTGAATAAAAATATAATGGATTGTTGAGGCTGGAGCAATAGCACAGCGGGTAGGGCATTTGCCTTGCTCGAGGCCAAACTGGGTTCTATTCCCAGCATCCCATATGGTCCCCGGAGCACCACCAAGGGTGATTCCTGAGTGCAGAGCCAGGAGTAACCCCTGTGCATCGCAGCGTGTGACCCAAAAAGCAAAAAAAAAAAAAAAATGGGTTGTATTTTCCACATAGAATTCCGTAAAATGCAAAGTGAATAAAGTATTCTTAAAAAATATCTTGCAGAAGAAAAATAAATGCAGTTATTAGTTTTAACCTAGTGGAATAATCAACCTATTACATGCTAAAAGGAAAATTAACTAGATAAAAAGCAAAAGGTAACTGTCCCTCAAAGAAACATAATTAATAAAACAAGGATATAAGGATCTTAAACAAAAAAAAATAAAAAAGTATGTGCAACAAATTAATATAATGCAGTCATAAAAAAAGATCATGTGAGATGATAATCATATAACAAGAGATACAGAGGCATAAGGCAAAACAGATAAAACTACATGATGTAAAGAGATAATGATAAATAAGATGCATGTTGCCAGTCATATTGGGAGACTTTATTTAATCTATTCTTGTAATTGTTGTAAGACAAGAATAATTAGGATATAAAATAATTTCACAATTCTTTTACTTTGAAAGAATAAAAGCTACATAAAGATTTAATATATATACATGAAAACTGCTTTCAGTCATAGTAAAATTGGATCCCTTTCTTGCACATATATAACATTTACAAATATAAATTATCAAAAACTGAAGAAAGACCAACTTTTAATTAGCTCATAAACATATAACCCAAAATTGTCTAGATACAATTTTGTATCACTTTATCACTGTCATCCCATTGTTTGTCTATTTACTTGAGGAGGCACCAGTAACGTCTCTATTACACTCAGCCCTGAGATTTTAGCAGCCTCTCCTTACTTGACTTTCCCAATGATTGGAGGCTCTTTCAGAGTCAGGGGAATGAGACCTATTGTTACTGTTTTGAGCATATCGAATACGGCACAAGCAACTTGCCAGAGATACTCTTGGTAGTTTGCCGTGTTCTCCAAGAGGTATGCATATATCATAGATAGACTAATAATAAAAAAATTATCACGAGCATAAAATGAAAGTGAATCCAAAACTAATAGCATTAGCAATGAGAAAGGGATATAACAACAGAGGGTGAAGACCCCAATAATCAATTAATTATCCCCAAGTACTAGAATATTAAATGTATAAGTGCCTAGATAAACAAAATTTATATCACTGACTCATGAATAATTGAGTATTAATGGTAATGGATGTTACTAAAATCTTTAGAAAATTCAAATCAGTAATCAATCTTTTCAAAATTACACTTCAAGATAGAAAACATCAATCAGGTATTTTTACAAGGCATTCATAAAAAATTATTCTCATACTATCAAACATTGCAGAATAGCAATGAAATGTGTATAGTTAGTATAACAACTCATAGATAGGAGAAAGGTGTTTTTAATCTTCATACATCTGTTCTAATGATAAGAACTAAATCACCAATATCCCCGCTTAAAAATAATGCCACAAAGGAAAATTAAATGCAAAGGAATAAAACAATAGCAGTTAGTGTGTGTGATACTAGTGAAACAAACCTGGGTTTGGGAGGTGAGCCAAAGAGCTAGAACACATGATTTGTATACAGAAATTCAGATTTCACTCTATGGTCCCAGGGCCCTACAGAGAGTAATGCTCTGAGCACTTTGCTTGATCTGTTTCCTGAATTTTTGACAGGCAAGGTCCAAAACACAAAACAAAATTTTTTGATGAATAAATTTTTAAAAAGCAGTAATAAAAGATATCATTGTACATTGTGAAACAGAGTGGAGAAACCAGAGGTAAACTCAAAAAAGAAATAATCAATGACTAAAGGTAAAACTGATCAAAAATCTAAAGGTAAACTAGAAAAGGAAGGATGCACTTCTGAACACATGATTAGTGAGAGAGAAAAAAATGCGATAAGGACTTGGCTTGCATACAGCAAATGTTTGATCCAAGCACCTTGTGCTGAACATCAACAAGAGTTATCCCTGAGCAAAGTCAAAAAGGACCAAATTTAAAAAAAAATGATTTTTAAAAATAAATTAAATACACTATTCATACTTAACTTACAGTGGAAATTAAATCCAATGTAAACTATAAGATTATAAAGCTACTAAAAGTAAAAACGTGGAGAAGATAAGAAAATATAGGTAACCTTAGGTTTTCAGTCATTTGAGTTAGAGTATCCAAGCACTGCTCAGGAAGCCTCAAGTTCCCCTTGCCTGAACCAGATGGGTTGTATTGTTCTAAAGATACGAAACACTATTTAGACCAGGACACAGAGTACTGGAGAGTCCAAGCAGTGCCAGGTATGTACCACCATGTTCTTACTCATGAAATACATGTGTTCCAGCCTCCTGAGTCCTCTCCCCAGCCCTAAATTTTATAACATTTTAGATATAGCACTTAAGATGCAATATTTTTTTTTAAAAAAATGATTACTTGAACTTCATTAAAATTAAACATTTTGCTCTGTCAAAGATCCTAAGAATGGAATTTAAAAAGCATAGTTTGGGAGAAAAAGTCACCAAAGAATGCTAGTATCCAAATATACCAAAAAAAAAAGAAAAGTCTTTAAACTTAACAATAAGAACAAAAACTTGAGGGTACACGCAAGAGGGAGAGAGAGAGGAAGGAAGAGGGGAAAATGATGGAAGGAAAGCCGGAAGGGAAGGAGGGAGGGAGGGAGGATGGAAGGAGGGAAGGAAGGAAGGAAGGAAGGAAGGAAGGAAGGAAGGAAGGAAGGAAGGAAGGAAGGAAGGAAGGAAGGAAGGAAGGAAGGAAGGAAGGAAGGAAGGAAGGAAGGAAGGAAGGAAGGAAGGAAGGAAGGGAGGGAGGGAGGGAGGGAGGGTGGGAGAAAGGAAGGAAGGGAGATTGTACTCGTTTGTTGAATATAAAATAACAGAATGCAAGACTTGCAAGACTTACACCCAAGAATAGTAGAGATGTGTACCAGGAGGATTGCTCCACAGCTTGGAAGCCGGCCTCACATGCTGGGGCGGAAATGGCAGCTCAGACAGAGAAGGGACCACCAAGTAAAAAGTGCTTGGAGGGCCCGCTTGGGTTGGGAGATACGAGCTAAAAGTAGACTGTAGGACAAACATGATGGTCACTCAATACCTATATTGCAAACCACAATACCCAAAAGGAGAGAGAGAAAAAAGGGAATGCCCTGCCTCAGACGGGAGGTGGGGTAGGGGGATGGGGTGGGGTGGTGGGAGGGATACTGGCATCATCAGTGGTGGAGAATGGGCACTGTTGAGGGATGGATACTCGATTATTGTATGACTGAAGTGTAAGCACAAAAGTTTGTAAATCTGTAACTGTACCTCACGGTGATTCATTTAAAAGTAAAAAATAAATAAATAAATAAATTAAATTTTAAAAAACTTAGAGAAGAAATCAATAAAATGGAAAATAAAAAATAAAGTAACTAAAGGAATAAATAAATAAATAAATAAATAAATAAAAGGAACAATGGTGAATCTCCCTTACATTGAATCAATTGCATGGTTCACTTCAAATGGTTTTCACCAGAAAGAGCTCTCAGTTCCAGCCCACCCAAAATAATCGCCCAAATTTCACTTGTCATAAGATATAATAAAATAATAAATACTGCATATGAGTTATAGATTCTACTCCTCTCTGGGAGGAGTTATAAATGGATGCTACTCATCAAGCATTTAGGTTAGAATTCTATGTACATTACACATTCCATACAACTAATACAAAAGAATCAAGGATTGTAACTTATGTCATCAATGAAGAGCACTTTTGTGTTGTTGTTGTCAAATAGCTGTATGGTTCTACGCTCTAAAATTTATGGCTAGAATGTCTGACCCTGTAACAGGCTGTCTTTCACCAGTGCAACTTGGAGGGGGACGGGTGAGTCTCCCTCCCCAGCCCAGCAGAATGCAGCAGCCAAACACCCCCAGAACCCAACCATAGCCATGCACAAGGCCGCTCTCCACAGGCTTGGACAAGCCTCAACTTCGAGGACAACAGCAGAAAAACCCAGATACGCTAGACCCATGACTGAGATCTCCAAACTGGCTTAGAATAGGACTGGGCCTCCCCTCCCAAGCTCCCCAGTTTTCCAGTAGCTTGGCAATCACACCCAAAAACTGCCCTCAGTGCCATACAATCTAATCAAGGGGCAAAATCCAGAGACTGTGAAATAAAGCTCCAGGAATAGAGCAACACAGAACATCTGTGAACACAAATGTGGCGGCACAAACTTCTATACCCATCAAAAGTAGCACCCATTTGTTTGAGTTTAAAATACAGCTAGGAATCACTTACACAAGGGCTTAAATGGCTCCATGATGAAACACAACAATCTTTACACATTTTCCTAGTATGATGGTGGAAATGTCACTGTGGTGTGATTGGTATTCGAACATTATCTGTAATGAACCATTGTGAACAACTTTACAAAAATTAAATAAAAATAAAATTTAAGGCTAACAACCTTCCCTGATACCTTCCTATCCCTTTCCATTCAAATCGATGGTTTTTCAACAGGTTTGACTTTTAAAGTCTGCAGCTCACATGAGAGTAATTTCTTTATCAGAGTGTCATTTAGACACACCTCAGCTTCTTGCCTAACAAACTGACTTACTAATTTATTTAAATATAAATAGGTTGAAATGTTTCCCCCAAATGACCTTGCTTTCCTTTTTGCTTGACAGTTCAATCTTATTTCTGATATCTAATTATAAACAGGAAAATGGAGCCAGGCTGCACCTTTAACCTTAGCGTAGAAATTTTTTCTGCCCAATATCCCATTTCACTGCATTCAAGTTCTACCTCCATAAAACACTATGATTTCAACACAATTTAGTCAAGCTCTTTATCACATAAAAAATGGGTTGTTCTTTTCTTCAGATTCCGTGAGGTGCTTTAATTTTCTTCTAAATGGCCTTTACAATTTAGTTCTATCAACCTTTTCTTCACATACACACAATATTATGGCTCTCCAAGATTTCAGGATTTTCCTCAGTCCTTGTCTTCTAAATTATCTTAGGAATTTTCTTTATAAGAGAATTCACCATTCAGCCCAATAGAAACTTCTAGAAACCCTCATTTGAGATTCAATGAGGGAAATTCCCAGACTCCAGTACATAGCAATGATCTGATTCCAAAGCAGGGCAATGCCCAGGCACCAATGCAGAGAAAGATGTCTTCAGACACTTCTAGTATCTTCCCATGAAACAGTTCCAAAGCCACACCCACATTGTTAATTATAACATCACTATTGTTATTCGCTACTGATTTTTGTCTCATTCTATTAAAGGTTCTGCTACTTTGCCCCTGCTATTGCAGATGAATCTCCCATAAACTGATAACCATATATAGGTTATATTGATATATAAGCATTTTATATCTCAAACAGCAGAAATAATTGGAATTACTCCTGATACTATTATGAAAGCATTTACTCCTAAATGTTTCAAGAAGTGGATGCAGAAACATGCATGTAGATAGCAAAATATTCAGTATTTTCAGTCTATCCTGTATAATTGAAGTAACTCTAATTCAATATTAAAACTCTTCTATGAGATAGTATAAAAGTTTCGCCATATTCTCAAGAGGAGAGAAAGGAGCTTTGTCTAGATAAAGTATCTCATTATAAAATCAAACTATGTCATCTAACCCCAACAATATATCATTTTGCCTCAAAGATAACTGTATATCACTGCAGAGTTAATATGTGAATTGTCCTAAAAATATTTAGTTGATTTGCTTTGCTCAGTTCTTTAGTTATCTAGTTACCTAGCTTATTGACCATAGGTCAATGTGAAAAAGTATAATACTTCAAATATGCATTTGTGTGATGTTCCAATATTGTTCCCAAGTATGCTTAAGTTTAAGTGAATGTTCTGTAAAATAAGCCAAGAAATTATTAAAATTATCTCAAATACTATCCCAAATCTATGTTCATACATGCATATGTTTTATATCCTTTAATACAATAGGGACATGCAATTATACATCCATATTTATAGATTTCTGTTGTTAAGATCATTTTCATAGTTAACATTACCAAGAAATCCCAGCTGCCTATTATAATTTAAATAGCTTAATTTTATTTTGATGATTACATGATTCATCTCTTCATTGTGCTAAACACATGCTGAGGTCAGGCATATGCAATAAACTGCACAATAATAAATAGAATTGATTCTTAAGGTTCTTTACAACTTTTGTCTTATAAGGTAAAATCAGCTTCCTAAACTGTAGTATGTTAGAGGAGCAGAGTATTGTAAATTTCCCTATGTCAGTTCAGTGTCATATCATGAGTTCTTTAGCTCACTCTGAAATATTCCACTGTCTTTTAGACCATATCCACATTACTAAAGCATCTAGACGTCACTGACCACCTGTTCTGATAACAATTTTGCATGATTTGAATGATTGCAAATATCAATAATTATATTCCATACTATAAGCACAAAGTTCTTTTCAAATATATGTAAATTATATCAACATGATTTAAAGGAAGTAATCTCCATTCTGAAACAGAAAATGAGGTTCATAGCACAATTTAATACATGATTTTTTATTAAATTGCTATGCAATTGGACTTCATATATTCAGTTATGTGAACTTTAAATTGTAATTTTAAAGTACAGAGCCTGTATTTATATATTTTTTGTTCAGTTTACACAGCTCAATATGGATGGTGATTTTTTGGCTATATTTAATGATTAAATGATTAAACAAAGAATATTACCAAAGAGAAGATGATTATTCTAAATCAAAATCTGTATAATAGCATTTTAAAAACACACACACAAATTTAAATGTTAAACGACTAAAAAAAGCTACATAAAGCAAAGATGGAGCTATTTTAAAAGATAATTAGAAAAGTAAGAATCAGAAGACAAAAATTATATGGAATTATAATACTAAATGTGTGATATGAAGATGGTTGTATTTTTATTCTTAAACATAATCACGTGTCTGATACCAAAATATCTCTATATTTGTAATTAATAGTAGGTTATACTGTAACTCAATCAATATTTATTAATTTTAGCCTCAAAATATAACAATATAACAATATATAGTTATTATTCAGAGATTGTTGAATATCAGATATTTTCTCTCTTATACAGAAATGTGCTTTTGTATGGTTGATTCATTGAGAAAAGAGTAAAGGTCAGTTCTGGAAAAATATTTTAGCTGAAAGCATTCTTCAGTTTTCTCTCAATTATCTTAATTCTTACAGATCTGTTTGCAGTGTTCTTCAAAATCCCAATCTCATTTTTCCTTTAGTCTTTGATCACCATATCTAGTATAAATTTAAAAATTAAAAAAAAATACATGTTGTAGATCTTTCCTAACTGCTCATGGTTACCTGTATTTTGTTCACATTTGCAGAATAATATTTTTATCATTAGCTAATATTTGTTTATGAATTCCACATTGTTCTACAAGAATCATGTACATCTTCCTAAACTTGTTTCAATTATCATACTCACTAAAAATCTAGCATCATGTTTCTAACATGGTCTGAAAAACACTTGTCTGAATTTGGTCAAAACACACACTCAAATGCTCTTTTGAAAGTAAAAAAAAAATGCAGAAAGAAACCATTCTTTCACTCTAGTTTGGAGAGTTAACATGTAACAAATAACAGTCCCAAGATTTGTAGTAGTTTCCAATAAAACTTATTCAAAATGACATTTAAGAGCTTAGGTATCAAAGACAACTAGATTCCTTATGACAATTTATTTGTCCATTACCTTCTGGATTTTGAAAACTAAGAAACCCGGACTAGAATATTATTTTCTTCTAAAATTTATTTTCTGATAATAAATCATGAAGTCTTGAAGTTCAGAAATAAATGATAAGGTCTGTATAAATAGCAAACTAAAATATTAAAACAAAATTCCCTGGGTAAGCCACTTGAGTATGGCCGACAAGTTTAATTCATGTCACTACAAATGGTCCTCGGGTTATTACCAGGAAAGATCTCTGAGGACAGACAAATGCCAACTCCCACACCAGCCCTCCTAAATTCCTGTCAGTTTCAAAAAAAAAAAAAAAACGTGGGTGCACACAGAACTGGAGAATTTGGTGACGGAGAACTGTCCTCTGTTGTTTTGGTCATAGTTCCAGTCATCATAATTCCATCATCCTAGTCTTCTCATAGACCTCAAAGTCTTCTCCTTCATTACCTCCTTCCTAATCTCGCTGTAGTCTCACAGTCCTCTACTTCCAGTTATCTTGTCATCCAGTCTTCCTTTCAGTTCTCACAGACCCTCTAGTATTCAAAGACCTCAAAGATGTCAAAGTGCCAAAGTCTTCAAAGTCTCAGTTCTCATCATTCCCTCTTCCCCTTTATAGCATACTTATATAGGATTCATGAAGGGTTGGGGTACACATAGGTGGGGTTGAACGTTGTTATAACAACAAACAGAGGTAAAGCCACTCCTTCAGGGGAAGTTCTAGGAGATTAACTCAAAGACAAAATCTCATCTGAGGGTTCAGCACTGCATATTACTAGGAGATCCACTTAAGGGTGGGATTCCATCCAGGATGTATAGCTTTCTCCTTTCTTCAGCTATTAATCCATTTAAACCATCATAGTAAATTTATTACTTATAATATTTCTAGTCATTTTATATGAAAACAGTAAGAAAAATATTAAGATTCAATCTGACATAAATTTAATCATATTTCAATATGATTGAAATCTAAACTTTTATTCATAGTTACGAATCTGAAATAGCACAGTGGTAGGGTACTTGCCTTGCCTGTGACCAATCCGGGTTTGGTCCCAGGCATCTCATATGGTTCACAGAGCACCAGCAGTAGGATTCTTGAGTGTAGAGAAGGAATAACCCCTGATCTTCCCTGGATGTGATCTGAAAGCAAAAACAAAAAAAAAACAGGATTGCTAGCAACAATGCAAAATTCAATTATTTTGAGGTACATTTAAATTTTCTCTGAAAGTAACTTGACACCTAATGTAGATCATAGTGTATCACCATTATCATCATCATCATCATCATCATCATCATCATCATCATCCTGTTGATCATCGAATTTCTCGAGTGGTCTCAGTAATGTCTCCATTCGTCCTAGCCCTGAGATTTTAGAAGCCTCTCTTTACTTGTTCTTCCCAATGATGCTGCATTGGAGGCTCTTTGAGGGTCAGGGGAATGAGAACCAGCTTGTTACTGGTTTTGGCATATGAATACACCCTGGGGAGTTTTCGAGGCTCTCCCATGTGGGCAGAAAACTCTCGGTAGATTGCCAGGTTCTCCTAGAGGGAACACTAGGCTATAAGATGGTTCCAGGAGCTTGCTTTTAAGTCTCTGCATGTTGGCCATTGGTGGGATTACATGGCGCCAGGGGGCAGTCCCTGGGTGTGACCACCTAGCTGGAAAATGAGAAATCTGGGAGGAAGAGGCCCAGTCTTGATTTGAGCAGGCTTGGAGGTCTCAGCCCCGGGTCCCACACACCTGGGTTCCTCTGCCTGTACCTTCATGAGTGAGGCTCGTCCGAACGTGTGGAGAGGGGCCTTAAGCGTAGCTGTGGCTGGGCTCTGGAGGTCTTTGGAAGCCAGGAGCTCTGCTCAGGGCGGGGAGGAAAGCTGGAGAACCTCCCCTCGGAGGGGCCCCAGGGAAGACAGCCAGTTACGTGGGCAAGAGACTCTTATTATTAGTGTATAATACTATAATTAATTATTCATATTAGATATTATAATTCCCCTGCAACTATAATTGCATATATGTTTTACTGTTTATTGGTAAAATTTTTGTCTCTTTATTTGATTTATGCTATAAGATTGAACTCTTAATATAATGTTTCTTTTTACAAATATTTTATTATTCACTGTTATTTACTTGTTATACTGCACTTAAGAGTATTATAGTGGGCCTAGAAAGTAAGTCAGCCTAGTACAGCCAGTAAGGCAGGTGCCTTGTAAACAGCAGCCAGGATTTAATCCCTGGCACAACATATGATCCCCAAAGTAGTGCAAGGACAGAGTTTCGGGGGGGGGGGGGAATTCCTACCCATAAAGAAAAATTCAAAGCAAAACAAACAACAAAATAATATATTCTAGAAGTCCTGAATCAAAATTCTATGGTAAAAGTAATAATTATATACCAATATATAGTGTGATAGTTCCTTAGTGTCTACAATTTAGACAGACATGGTGAATAAGTATATATTTTCATTCTTGACTGTAGAAAAATGTTTATGTAAATAACTGAAGGCATGATAAGTTTCTTTTTTGATGGAATGATTCTATGTAAAGTGCATTTTAAGTTTTCCTCTTTTGTTAAGTTAAATACTTAAATTGGTGGTCAACAATTTTAAGATGCTATTGTTGTTTTATTACTTTACTTTCAAAATATACGGTATATGAGAGAAAGTACTCTTTTCATAAAGGCGGCTATATCAATTTGTAATCATGTCCATTTGAATTAGACCTTGAAATCTTGATCAGACTTTTGCTCTTTTAGGATTAGATTGTTTGAACCATAAGCTGGCTTCTGGCACAAGTGGAACATGTGTAAACCCAGCTGGTGCCAAATATCTGCCATGTTCTTTTTGCAAAAGACATAAACATGGTATATTTTCATATTTCTTCATAGTGTTTCCCAGATAATGAGTCAAGATATGTTATTATTATAAAATGTTCCTTAAAAAATAATTGTGATATTGACTCTGATTTTTTTCAAGTCATTTCTTTTGAAAAGAACTTTAAAGCAAACTTTCTTTCTATTAACCTCAAGGTTAGTTGATAATCGTATCATAACAGTCTTCTAAGTTCTCCTGATCCTCATTTATTTATAGCATTTCTTTAATAAACATGCATTTAGTTTCATGAAAATGTTTATCTTAACAAACTTTTATAAACATAAAAAGTAAGTTCTGTTTGAAGATTATTGATTGCATTCACTTTTTTGAAATCATCATCTAGTACATTTTCTGTCCATTTGTTTACTAAGTCTTTTATTATCAAACTTTATAGAGTCACCACTGTAGAATATGTGTGAGTGTGTGTGTGTGTGTATGTGTGTTAGATTCAGTAATTCAGGGGCTGAAATGATAGTTATAGCAGGTCAAGCACTTGCCCTACACAAGACCAACTAGATCCTCAGCACCCCATTTGGTCTCTAGAGTACCACCAGTAGTGACCCCTGAGCGAAGAGCCAGAACTAATCCCTGAGCACTGCTGGGTGTGCCCCAGCCCACCCCCAAACCAACCCAAGCCCCAACCCCCCAAAATATTGCTAATCAGTTCATATACCTTTATAGTGTTTACCTTCCCTAGTGCTTCTAGTGGCATTAGGATTACACCAGCTCTGGAAACCACATGTCGCTGGGAATTGGCTCCTGGGCTTGGCATTTTGTCAGTGATGCTCTCCAGTCTTTTGAACTAATTTTTCACTCAATATTGGCTTGAATTAGAATCCAAAAGCCCAGTTATATTTAGCTGGAGAAATATAGCTAAATTTTCATTTATTTTATAATTTTATCCGCCTTTTGAATTGCCTGATAGACCCTTGAATTGAGGGCAAAGGTCTTCTATAATTTATAGACTGGGGCATGAAGTTGTACTTCAATCTAAATTTTGTTCAGGAGGACTAATGACCTATTGACCAGTTCCTGAAGGCTCGAGAATACCTTTATTTTCTACCCTCAACGGATGATAATACATGGCAACAGGAGATTTTTATCCATGGCCAATGAGAAAAAGCAAATATTCTCATAACAGAAAAATCATGCTTAATGACCATAATAACCATTAATATGACCATTAATAATGGGTATTATTTTTTCTAATTTGAGTCACATTAAATTAAATGTTTATGGTTTAAATTAAAATTTTTGGTAAATTAATGAATTTAGTTTATTGCAAAAATTAATAAAACTATTAAATTATTTAAATAATAACAAATATTTAGTAATTTAATTATTTGTTAATAAATTTTGTCACTGTCACTGTCATCCCACTGCTCATAGATTTGCTCTAGAGGCCACCAGTAACGTCGCCATCTTGAGACTTGTTGTTACTGTTTTTGTCATATTGGGTAGCTTGCCAGGCTCTGCTGTGTGGGTGAGATACTCTTGGTAGCTTTC